>NC_141542.1:39867500-39997500 GCF_021556685.1 Rattus norvegicus | reverse complement strand
ATTATGCTAATCTATCCACCGTGTTATTATGCGATCCAGGCACAGTAGCTGCTCGTCCAAGCACATGTTTCTAAGTAACAATGATTTGTTTATAAGTTCCATGAGTTTCCCCCTATTTTTGTCTATGTGACTGCAGCTATCAAGAAAAAGTTTGCATACACGCCTTTCCTACTTATCGGTGTGTCTAGTGTGTGGGTGGGGTGCAGACCAGTCGTCTAAATAAAAAAGCATCTCCTCTTTATTTTGTATCAGGGATTGCAAAAACCTATGTTTCTAGCTGCATCGTTCTATATAATTTCATCCTTAACTGATTCACTAAGAATACCAAACTCCATATCTCTTACTGTTTAATCGACTGAATCAGCATGCCGATTTTGCAGGTCTTCAGGGAGTTAGTCATCTTCAAATGTAGAGTGAATGAAAACCGCTAAATGTGAATCTGAGGCCGACCAAGCCCATTGGCAATCTTCTCAGTTGTAGGAAGGCCAGGATTCCCAGCCATAGGCACAGATGCAGAGCAAGTGTTACATTCGACCTCTCTGCCCACTTCTTGTTACTTCTGTAGTGGTCCTGTTGGTCCTAGGAAAACCGGTGATTGTGGCTTTTTCATTTTTATTATGACTGCCTTGTAATACCTAATTTTTATTCAGAAAAATTTCAAAAGCTTTTTTTCCTGTGCCCCTTAATATTCACTATTAAATGTCTCAGAGCAGAAACAAACAAACATGAGTTCAAATATATGTACATATATATATATATGTATATATATATATATATTTAATATTTTATGCACTTGTGCTCACATATTTATAAAAGTATTCAACCTATATTTGGGTAAAGATATGCACACATGTAATCTATTCGTACGGATAAATAATATAGTTTGATGTCATATAAATTTTAGAAACGGATTAGCAATATGCGTTTTTATGGCCTAATTCTTAAGCAGTGCTTT
The DNA here is from genome assembly GCF_021556685.1 of Rattus norvegicus. NCBI lineage: Eukaryota > Metazoa > Chordata > Mammalia > Rodentia > Muridae > Rattus > Rattus norvegicus. Next base: position 39,996,545 of record NC_141542.1, on the reverse strand, counting down.
AAAAAATAAGACATACTACATTTACTGTAGTCTTAGCTCACAGGTCTAACAGTTGATTATCTGAACTATTGCACTGATAATAATTTGTGACTTAAGTAGAAAACAGCACATTAAAACCCTTGCCATGCATTTTAAATCAACGTATTAAAAGACCTATTTCATATTAATCTCTTCCCAGAAAATTATTTATCATAAATCTCATCCTTCATGGAAAATTTCTCAGGGGTGTGTAGTAGGCACAAAGTGCTGGACCTCCCTCAGCATGGCCTGGATGCTCGATAAATGTTATGAGCTCACACCTCCCAGCGCCCTGTGTCATGGATACTTCTTCTCCCACACTGTTGCTATAAACACAGGCTAGACTTTTGGTAGGCTGGATTTTCAGATTTCAGTCAGTATCTTGCAGAGCTGAGATGTTCTCCCAGTAGATTTTCCAAAATGTTTTCCACTTTGTTTCTGATCTTGCTTAGGTCCCTATTAGAACATCCCTGGAAGAAAAACTTTTGAAGCAATCCCTTTGGAAATTTTTTCAAAAAATTGCCACTAAAGGTCATTGCCCATGCTGGGGGACAAAAAGGAGAGAGTGTTATGAAGGTTGAATACTCTAGTTCTGTGTTGTTTTCCTTCATCTATGGCTTCAAAATATTTTTAAATTGAGGATTCAAAGGATTTCCTCTCATGTGAGTGTTAGTGTAAACCTGATTGTGCTGGGAAATTGTTAAATACAGAGTGACTAGGGTATGTGACTAGGGTTAGTGACCAGGGTTTGCTTGTCATGTTTTATGACATGAAACGGATGATACATTTTTGTAACTAGCAATGGGGCCTATAGAACATTATTAGATTATATAATAATACTAGATTAGTTAACTAGATTTATCCTGCCCTCTATAGGAAGGTCCAGCTACCTAATAGGTCTTGCACAGACTCAGCAAATCTGGGTCTTGTTCCTGCCATTTGATTCTAATCATTTCCTTTCTTCAGTGTTTCTTTTTGTCTTGTTTTTAAGTCTAAAATTACATGAATGGGTGGATATTTAGGTTTAAATCTGAGATTTTTCTGTTCCCCACAGGAAGTATAACCAGGGATTAGCATTAGCATTAGCATTAGTATTAGTATTAGCATTAGTATTAGCATTAGTATTAGTATTAGTATTAGCATTAGTATTAGTATTAGCATTAGTATTAGTATTAGCATTAGTATTAGTATTAGCATTAGCATTAGCATTAGTATTAGTATTAACATTAGTATTAGTATTAGTATTAATATTAGCATTAGCATTAGCATTAGTATTAGTATTAACATTAGTATTAGTATTAGTATTAGCATTGCTTTACACTTCCTTGACCCAGCAGATGCTTCCCCACAACATAATTTTGGGTAACGTGGAATAACCTGACCATACGTTATTAATTCTGATCCTGTGTAGAAATAATAATTGTGATTCCCTGGAAACACTAGTAAGCGTCCTTTTGCTTAGCTCCCGGTAGGTCTCCCAATTAATCTTTAATGTTTTAGTGAAGTTTATTTCATATCTACTTTTCTGTTTCCCTGCTTTCGTTGCCATTCCCAGAGACCTTGTTAGGTACTCTAACACATTACCACCCAAGATGCCTTTATTACAAAACGACTACCGTTGGAGCAGCAGGTAAGAGCCACAGCAGTGCGCTCTGCTTGGACACATTCCCCAACCCAGCCACTAAGATAGAAAAGCCATATTCTTCTGTGTCACTCACCTTACACTTTGAATTAATCCGTGCCCTGTTAAGCCATCTAAACCCGATTGGATTATAAACCTACGTCCTAGAATAATTGTCTGCTCATTTCTTATTTCCTCGTTTTCCATGTCGATCATAGCTGTGGCGGTTAATTTCATTCCGTTTTATTTGCGTGACTTTATTTTGTGAAGCGCGATCCTGCCCGCACACACTGAGACCAGATCGGTGACTACACAGGACATTCCCCTTTCAGCACGATTGCTATAACTCGAGAACGTTGAGAATTTCCGATGAATTATCCACTAGGTCAGAACATCAGGAAGTGGCACCGCCCACTTTCCCCGCCCAGTGCTGTGCACCGGAAGAGTGGAGCTGTACAGTTACTTCTCCTATAATGTCCTTCATTTTGTTTTGGCGTGGCATCTGTCCTTGGTAATGAAGTTTTAGGCATTTTGTTTTTAATGCTTCCTGTATCCAATTTCTTTTGTTTTGTTTTGTTTTCATAAGTAGGTGTGACTTAGTGTCATATTTTAGACCGAGATTCTTTCTTTAAAAAAAAAAAGAATTATGCAACGCGATTTAAGCATAATGTTTGTTTAGTCTCTAAACAAAAGTTTCCACCGTCACCCTGTGGCTCTCTCACACCCTTATGAACTGAATCACGGCGATTCGACATTTTGTGTAACGAGAACATTATTTTTTGCTTTCCTCTCTAACGTGGTCTTTCTTTCTTTCCTTTGTCTTTCTCTTCTACCACTGGATGTAATGCACTGGCACTAGTGAACTGCAGCCCTCTCTTGACAGGGCTAGGAGTGCTAGTACCAACTGCTTGAGACCAGATACTAGTTTGCATTCACCAGAACGAGAAAGGTATAAAATAAAGACTTTCTGAATTTCTTATCATTTGTACGGTGACCTTTTCTTTTCTTTTTTTTGATCCCTTCGATCACTCTGTTTTTGTTTTACGTGACCCTCGCAGATTTATCCACCCACGCCCGCTTTCTTGCTGTCCACATGTCCTTCCCTTAGTACCCATCTGTGTAGGGATATGTGTATGTGTATATGTGTGGAGCACACATACGCATATTTCTATGAATGTTGTTGCAAATGGTGTGATGTAACTTGTACCTGCTCCCGGCTGCTGCTTCTTTTGCTGTCGCTGTTTGGTTGTCTTGATTCTGTGACTCAAGGAGCCTTCAGTATGCTGATAAGACCATGGGGTAGTGAGTTATTTGAAGGGGAGAGATTGATTCTCTATTGTTGTGCCGATAAATAAGATTTATGAATCTTACGGTAATCTTCCTTAAACTCAAAATGAAAATTCGGTTGACACAAACCATTCACCTTTTCACTTTTAAATTAACCTACTCATTACATAAATTATGTTAAATTATATTTTATTAAAAAAATTAAAAATTTCCTGAGATGTCCCAAAATAAATAACTAGAACATGCATATACACAGGCTATTTTTAGTAAAGCAGCATATAATTAATTAATATGCACTAATTTCAATCTAGATAAGTCAGTAATAGTGTATCATATTTTCTTCTAGTTGTAAACAAATGAAATTGTTTTTCCCTTATTACAGAACTTTGAGTCCTGTTTATTATAATTGCTGTCTTTCTTAAGTTAGATGTCATTCAAAGGACATTTATAAACTACTTCTGCAAACCCTGAAGAAAAATATTTGGGTGTCCTAATGTGACCCTCTTCAGAAAGTGTTTAAGCTTTCTTCTTAGTAAACTGGTAGGCTTCATGGTGTTTATTTCTTGGAATTAAGCAGTAGATCTTCAGAAGATTATTCTACAAACCTTTGAGATTTAAATTATAAATCAGTGAAAAATTTATGATCGGAAAAACGAAATAGATTTATATTGCATCACTTGTGTTAGTGTAGTGTTTCAGTGAAAAGAAAAACTGTACACTGTTCTGAACCCAGAGCTGAAATAATCTGTTTTACTTTTGTCATATACCTCCCAGATAATTAGAAAGATCAATAAACTTTAACATTTTTCACATTACTATTCTTATTTGTAATATATACTAAACAAAACAAGGGTGGAATTATGAGGGCAGTGAAATTTTCTTACTGTAGCAGTACCCTGAAATTTTAAATGTTTAGGTAAGTGCTCCCTGATTTAAAACAAAATGCATTTGAAGCCATGTGTGTGCCTTTAAATTTCTCCGTAGCCATGCTAGAAAGTCAAGACAAACTTCAACCTAGCAGTAGATACCATTATAACATGTCTGTAACAGTTGTGAGCAAGATAATTGGTATTCCTCTTCCCATGGTAAGCCATGAATATTTTATTTATAACACACCATTATTTGAATTTTCACATTCTTCCAGCTGTTTTATTGAATGGCACAAGTCTCATGTGCCTGCCCTTCTAACACTGAAGCTGCCGTGTTCACAAGTTTGTGTATCCATTATTTTAAATTTCTCAAAAGATACCAGTAACGTAGGTCAGTCTATATACAAAAGGGCTAATCATATATGCAGTCTATACACAAGAAGCCTGACCATATATACAGTTCATATACAGGAAGGCTAATCATATAAGACAAAAAGTGGGTGGAAACCCTATAATTCCATATGTTGGATAGAAAGAAAAGATTCATTAAAACATGGGGAAAATGCAGAGCCGTCATTTGGTTGCTAAGAAAGTAAGATCTTTTTTTTTGTGTGTGTCAAGGAATCATACACACTAAAAGTTGCAGGTGCTTGTTGTTTCAAAGACAGGATCCCTTTGTGGATATGTCTATGAAACATTGTGAAACAGTTGAAGCAGTTAAAAGTGGTAACTGTTTCCCTTGTAGGATGCCTGTGAAGTTGTCTGGAGGAAGTGCAGAACCTACCAGGAGGGAGTCTTAGAAACCCGTGGTGTCTCTTGATCAAAATTATAGTAATTTCAAGCACACACACACACACACACACACACACACACACACACACACACACACAGATAGAGACAGAGACAGAGACAGACAGATAGAGGAGAGAGATGAAGAGTTGTCAAACATATTCCTAAAATTCAATTTCATCTTCTTACGATAGTACTGTTATTTCCACTGTTATACCCAACTGCTGTTTTAAAATCTAAGAGTTCAGTGATTCTGACTCATTTTCCTCTTACTTGTGGCTTGTTATGCCAACTGACTGCCATTCCCTCATTCATCCTCCTTAACTATAAAACGAGTTAGGATTGATGTTAACACAGGATGAGATTGTCAAAACAGAACCCAGATCTCATTAGTCTTTTGAGTGATAAGCAGTGTGCTCGCTTTCCTAGGGATTTCGGGCCAAGGCTTTGCAGGCATTTTGAGGCCTCTGTGTCCTGCATATAGTAATGCTGTTTGGAAAAGGGGGTTCTATGAGGTTAGAAGCTTCTTCATTTTACGTAGTCCTGATTCCAGAAATAAAGATTAAAAAATATGTTGCCAGATGGCCAGAGTTAGTGAATTACTGCTACCAATTCTTACTAGCACAAATCAGGGGTTGCTTGTAGAAGACAATTGTCTGTTGGATGAAGCCTAGTTGTCTTGCTTCCCTGATTGGGAGTTGCCCTGATGACTCTGACCTTTTTCTTCACTCGGTATAGAAATAAACCAAGGTCTTAAATACTCAGAGACATGGATGCTCGGAGAGACGGGAGGGTGTACAGGTTCATGAACGTGTTCTCTACATCCTGCCTGCATTTTTAAAGCAATCCCCCAACCGCTGTGTAACTGCTGTGCCAGAGGGCTATGTTGACTCTCCCTGTTAAACCGTATTTCAGTCACTTGACTCTCAGCTCCCTAATAGCTTCTCTTCATTGGCTGTTAGACACAGCCCCTTCCGAAGCCTCCTTTGCCTTTCCTATTCGTTAATGGAAAATCTCCACCATGCTCCTCCCTTTTATCTACTCATACTGTCCCCTAACTTTTGTTCACTTCAAAGACTCTGCTGCCCGTGGAGACACACTCCCCTGTGCTTAGCCAGGACAGGTTGTCTTTCCCAAGAACTGAGCCCAAATTTCTAAATGATGTCTAGACAGTCAGTACATTAAAATGTCCAGCTAACCTGTGGTATCTCATCCTTGAGTCCCAGACATTACACAGTTCCTCTTCTTAAAGTGTTCTTCACAGTCAATGGTTATGATAAAAAAGCTAGCCTGTTGAAGTGGTCCAGGCCTGTCAAACAAGATCTTGATGGACCAGAGCTGATGGGTACTGAGTTTGAAGTCAGCCTGAGCTACACAGCCAGATTAAGACCAGTTCAAGACAGAAAAGGAGGCGGTCTCTCAAAGCAGACCAATAAATGAACAGCAAGCAGGCCAGGATTTATAATTAGTCACATAATTTTCAAATACTTCTCCAGTTCCTAATTTGGTGGGTTGGTAGACACCACTGAATTTACCAACCTAAACTCTCCACCGGGATGGTGATTTCCCCCTTTAGTTACACTCTCAGTCCTCCCTATCCCTGTTAGCTTCCTAAATGGTTTAGTTGTGATCCGTATTATGTCTTACCTTGCCAATCTTCCATTAACATTCAGATAAACTTTTGCCTTTGTTGTCAACCTAAGAACTATTTCATTCTTCCAAGGTTTGGGTCAAATTTATCTAAGACTTCTTCAATAAGAACCCACTACTAATTCATAACTCTTGATTCTTTCCCGGACCCACCTATGTTTATGAAATGTCCTAGTAAAACTAACTGTGGCCCTATGTGGCAGTCTAGACCTTAATCTCAGCACTTGAGAGGCAGAGGCAGGCATCTGTCTGGGAATGTGAGGTCAGCCATGTCTACTTAGGAAGTTCCAGGCCAGCCAGGGCTACAGAGTAGGACCCTTTCTCAAAAACAAAGAAAGGAAAGGAAAGCAAGAGGAAGTAACCAAGAAAGGGAGAAATAAACAACCACCCCCACGCCCCCTCCAAAAAAAACCAAGACAAAACCCACAACCAAGTCTAAATCTGTATATCATGGTTTAATTAAGCCACTACTATCTTTATCTTGAGCTGCATGCTTCAACAGTGTTAATGAACCCCTGGAATCAGAGAGCCCATGACGTGTGTGTTTTCTATCTGCTGGCAGCTTTGTTCTCTTTGATTCATGTTTAATTTGAGGTCATATTTTTAGCAGTCTCTGTTCCTGCATCACTAAATGTGGTTCCAATTGTGAGTTAGATCCAAGGAGGGAGAAACGTGGGTTGTTCACACTGTGAAAGCAACCAGTAAGTTTACAATTGTAGCCACAGGGTTTGGCTTGCTAGCAGAGATGCTAGCCATTCACCAACTTTAAGAGGCCATTACAAGAGGAGGCCCCACACACCATGAGGAATGTCATGGTTTTTTCCTGGCTTGTTTGCTTTTCTTTTGCAGCCAACCTGGTTAGGAAAGAATTCAAAAATGAGGAAGTCCTTGGTGGCTGATCCTTTACCTTGGAAGGGAGGGGCACTTGAGCGAGTCCCAAGGAGAAGGACGTTTCTACCAAAAAGTCAAGCACTATAAATTGACCTGAATGAAATCATCGCATAATTTATTTTGTAGTGAAATATATGTAGCAATTTTTTTAAAAAGAACCTTAATGTATGGAAATCAAAATTAGGATAAAATAATTTGGGAAGGTTTTATATAACAAAAATATACACGAACAGTCAGCTCATTCACTTGCCTTTAGTTCCTATTTTAGTATCTGAGAAATGTTTTTGACACATCATTTGTGGTATGAATGATTTACATCTCCGTATCAGTTTTCTATTGACTGCTAAGGTATTTGTCATGTTCCACTTAGAGATAGGCACCAGTGGAAGTGAGGTATACATATAAGTATGTGTGCAAATTACACACTAAGCCATACGCGTTTGTTCTTTATATTACTGCTAGGGGAAAAAATACCCTAACAATTATTTAATTCTTGTAGAAGTCTAATGTTTTTATGTCTCACTAAGGAATCCCCTTATGCAGTCATTGCTCCATACATGCATAAGATGCTCATTGTTTGTGACCTGGCCCTGAAGCCTAGAACCTTTGTACTTACTGAATCCTAGATTAATAATAAGTAACAGGAGAACTTAAGTACACTTGACCACAAAATCCAAGATTTTACTCTACTGGTTAATCCCATGTTATATCTCCTGAGTGCTATTATAAAATATTAGAGAATAGGAACCCAGGCTTTTAATGTGATGTCAATGTAATATAAAACATTTGTTTAACAGATAGATTTTCCTACCGTTTTAGTTTAGCCCACTTGCAAAATGGACTGGTAATTATCAAATCATGCAGCTAATTCAAACCATGAAGCTAATTTAATTTAAACTGTAAGAGAAACTGAGAATAAGTTTGTTTAGTTCAATTTCATATTCGGCACCTAAAATTGCCAGCTATATTCGCCTATGAATTGAAATTATGATTTGAAATATGTTTAATAACACATGAGAGTAGAAGGGACCAGGTGAAAGGGATATCATGTTCTGCATTGGTAGAGAGACAAAACGCGGCACCCACTTAGGAAGTGTATGAATGCGGTAGTGAATTTAAAACTTACAAGTCCATGCTATTGTAACAATATTTATTTGTGGGTTAAAACATGTGTATAAATTGACACTGCTCTTACCATAGTCAGAATAATTGGCGGGGGGGAGGGGAGCAAGGCTTTTGCGATGACCCCACATATCAGCATATCTGGAAGGACTTTGAGCCTCTAGCAGTACCTGTGTTATGCCAAGGACTTGTTCAAAGCTGCCTCTTGAAAGCCTGCCTTCCCAGCTGCTCGTTATAAATGTACACCCTTCCCCCATCACAGCTTTCCACTGCGTGTGTCATTGTTACGCTACTTTTCTTCACGTCCCGCCTTTCCTTTTATGTCTAAATAAACTCAAGGACTGGAACTCTGCCTCCAGAAGCAAAGTCATTCGCAATCCTACCAACTCGAAACGGTTACACCAGACGAAGCTACTTGCCCTGTTTTTTTACGTTTACAAACCAACATCAGATGCTTTACTTCAACGACGTACATGTAGAAAGACTCTAGGTATAGACAGGTTTCATTTTTCTTTAAGAATATCTTAGTTTTGTTGATCTACGGAGCAAAAGCCGCAAAGCCCAGTAAGTTGAAAGGAACATTTTAGAAACATGCAGACTGGCTCTGCTGACAGCTTTGCCTACACACAAACACAGCAGTCTGTTACTGCCACACATGAACATCCCTTCTGTCCTGAACTCTTCCTCTAGGTAACATAGCACGAGAATATACATGGTCGCACTGTTTAGTAGCTCATTTTTGTTGGCTACAAGTCAGCCAGTGTAGACCAAGAACTCTCTCACATGAGGTTTTATACTCCTTAAAATGCATACTTTGAGTAATGGATATTAGTAGATCAATTATGCAATTGAAGAAAGTGGAGCGATATGAAATAGCTGAAGAAAAGATTCAGACCTGGAATGTGGACATCCTTGACCCTGGACTCACAAGGTCCATGATTGTAGATGTCTGATTAATTTTATGTTGCATCATCTGGAGGCTCCTACAGACTGTTAGAAAATAGGAATCTTCACCTTTTCAATTCACGGTAGCACCAGAGTTTAATCAGTATCATCCCACACATAGGTGCAATTTCATTACCTTATTTTATATGTATTCCAAAGGTTTACCTCAAGTTAGGTATGGCCCTCCAAATTTCTTCCTACCTAAAAGTGATACCACTCCGCACGGTGGCTGAACAGCCCTGGAACTAACTGTATGCAGAGTTAAGCATTGGTGATTAAAAATGTGAATTTTGGTAATGTATGATACGACTTCCTTTTTAATACATTGAATTAAATCTCAAACATTTCTCTGCTGTCCGAAGAATCAAAAACTTAAAATTTAAAAAGTCTATACGCCACACTCTGCGTGCGATACTTGGTATCTTTCAGTGTAACCTTTCTACCTCTGAAAGAGTAGATTTCCATTACTTGGAAATTCCAAAGAGCATGGGATGCTCTGAAGCTGAGCTTGTGCTAAAGGTGGCATACGTAGCATGACAATGGATACTTACTTTCCTTGTCATAGAAGGCAGAGGCAGTGTGTGCACATACCTCAACCCAAACTCAACCTCCAGTGATTCCTGTGTAAGTTAGTGTATCAAAGGATTTGCCTAGCAGCGAGACTAGATAAACAAACAAACAAACAAAGAACCTGACGGTCTTCTGGAATTTACAGAAAATTTACATAGTTAAACAGGTTAAACATAAATTCAGATGGAACTGAACAGATTTTTCAACAACAAAATGATTGCATAATTAGAATTAGCTCACTGTATTATATATACAATAATCGCTTTCTAAGTTCAAGAGTGAAGGACACATTTTTTCCCTACAATTTATGTCCTGTTATTTTATGTCTGCAAAGAACAAGGAGCACTGATTCTGTCCAACTCTTAGGAAAGAGGACTTCTGGGAGGCTTTCTGGACTCAGTGTCTGCAGGCCTCAGATGTCCCAGTTACACATGGACAGCTTTGCTTCTAGTTTTCAAATTATCAAATAAATCACAAAAGGCAAGTTTAGTGGCAAGAATGCAGGGTTTGTTTTTTTATTTTTTAATTAAACTTCTACCTTCATGTTCATTCCACAGTTGTAAAATCATTCAGATTAGTCCCTTAACCCTTGCAAGAGAGCAGATATCTAGACAAATGTCCTGGCCATAAAATTGAGATCAGACTTAGTTTATGAAATATCTAAGCCTGACCTGAATCTGGCGGCTCTATTTCCTTTAATTATTCAGCTAGATTTTAAAAAATGATTATTGATATACACAATCGGGATCTAAAATGGTTCAGTAATAACAAAGCTTTGGTTCGAGTATTACCCAGAAAAATATTATTATACATCCTGAAATAAAAGGCAAATTGGGCAAGGAGCCAGGAGACATGTATATCAGTACAGATTAGCAGAATTTTTCATGCCCTTTTTTTAAATCTTTATTTCCTGCTTTAATTCATCAGCAATTGGGCTTTGGTGTTCTCCAAGAAAACTTAAGACCTCATTGGTAGCCGCCTTACCAATTATCTTTTTCATGTCATTATTTCTACACTGAGCGGCTTAAGAGGTGTCTTTAAATGTGCAACATTCCAGTCTTAGCCACATTGATATTTATGTTTATATAGATATGCAGATGCATAGGCATATTTCTGAAAATGAAACACTCAATAGACATACGATTATCACAGCTAAACCTATCTACGATTAAATTATAGAGCAAACAAACACTTGACTTTCGGGGGCACTGTTCCAATCCTAGTGTTCCGTATATTATTTTATTTTAAGAGTTACTAAATGTCCTGTTTTTTTCCTGTCTTGTTCACTGGGCAAACAGGGGTAGATGGTCCCCCTCCCTAGATAGGAGGCGACCTGCTAGCCCCAGGATTCAAATCCAGCATGCATCTCCGGAGAATGACAGGTACTAGTCACCTCCTCACAGACAAGTGGCTTTAGAGGCTCATAGCTACAGAATGAAGGAAACTGAGGGGTGGCTGGTGGTGACACACTTCCATGGAGAGCCAGAGTCAGACATGTGATCCCTCCAGTGATTACTGTGATGGTCACAGAAGTCTGAGAGAGTACCTCAAGACATTGGTCTCAATGGGAAAGACGTAGGAAATGGCTTATTTGAAATACAGACTCAGCATCCAGTGAAGGGACATGTTTTTATGTGTCTCCGTTTCCAGTACTTTTAATTTCTTAGAAACTGTTATGGATCACTTTTGCCTGCACAGGGATAAACAGAAAACTTTAGGCGCAGCAGGGTATATTAAAATTTGCCACAGAGTATAATCATGGTTAAATTCTTTATAATTTAATCTCGGCTCTTTGCCTGGTTACTGTATAAACTTGCTGAGAAGGGACCATAAGGTTTGGGTTGTAGTTCACGCAGATGTGAAGTAGGATATCTGGTTCTTGTTCTTTATGTGTTGTGTTTAAATTGCTGTCAAGAGCTAGGGCCAGTCAACAAGGGACATTTTTAAAGAAGAGCATCTCTGCATTGAATCCACTCCATGCTGAGCTCTAAGGTGTCACACTATGTGCCTTCCATGGTCACTGCTCTCAGCTCACTGTTCTTCTGCTTTGTGATGTCAAAAGACACACACACACACACACACACACACACACACACACACACACACACACACACCACATGGTTTTGATATTGAGGATATTGAGTATTTTAAATAAATGGTTGCAGACGTTTTGCTGTGTGTGAATGAGTTTCCCTTCAGCTGAAATTCAGTGAACACATATGTAACATTTATTAGACATGAAATAATGCAATCTTTGAAACATAGCTTGCAAAAGAGACAGTTTTATATTTATATATATGATATATATATATATATCATATATATTCTTTTCCATCAGGTATGTTTGCATGTCATTTAGTAATCACAGCCTTATCAACGTGGTCATGTTTACTTTCTGTATATGCACACGGTCAGGGTATCTGCACAATTTGTTAAGTAGAATATTTAAATTGCACAGAACAAGTTTATGTCATTTAACAGTGATGAGAAAAAATAGAAACTGGCACTTTACAAAAGATTCATCTTGTTTTCTCTTGTTGAAACCTAAAACATTCACCTCTTAATTTGATTCGAATTTACATGTTTAGAATTGAAAAATATCCCCTATGCGACTGTTACATTTGTCAAGTTGAGTTTATGGAACTGGAAGAATTGACAACATTCCCAGTCTGCATGTGAGCAAGGAAGGTCATTTGAAATAAAAATATAATTTTAGACGTGAATTTAAAGTCACAGATCTGCCTTGCAGTTCACTCATTCAAGAACTTCTGTGTCTGCATGTTGCGTTCACTGGCTTCTCTGGGTGAGCTCAGGATGGTGATGAAGACAGACAAGGTGCTGGCCGGGAAGTAATCGGAAATTTCCGTTTCGATGAAAACTCTCTGAATGTGTGCCAAAACAGAACCATGATTCAGTCTAAAGTAATCATTGGACATCACTCGAATTATAATGAATAAAAATGTGCTCGAGTTGGTGTTTATTAATCGGAGTGCACAAAAAAAAAAAAACCAACAGCTCAACTCAGCAAACATAGCTTCATTACTTTCAATTAACAACATATGAGTCAATTATACACCTTTCCTAATTTCTGTATAAGTAACTAACTGCGAGATAGATGTTTGGAACAGAAACGGACTTAACAAGATGTGAACCTGGATTTTGCTTCACTGTGAATAGGCCCTATATTTAACTGTAAGAAATGCATTTAAGATGGCTAAAATAGTTGCTCTGTAAAATGGAAAGAAGTTTATATGAAACTTTTATTCAACTGTAAGACTAATACGCCCATGGAAATGAGAGAGCAGTTACTCTACTGCTATGTAAGCATTTATGTCAACGTCCTCACCAAGCTTGCTAAGTGCATGTCACCTCACAGGACCGTTACTCCTCACATGAACTTAATCATTCTGAAGTCCATACCAGTGCAAAAATGAAATGACTGTAACATTAGACTTGAATAACATCAATAGCGTGGCCATGACGATAGTTGAACGCTAACACTGGGAGCCAAAAATACTCTGAAATCAGCAATGGCTTATACAGTTGGGACTAGATGTCTTATAATGGTCATAAGGCATTTCTCTGCCTTTTTATTTCCCACAGCATAATGTGTACATAGACACCTCTGTATGGACATACGTGCATGTAACTTTCAATGAACCATGTCTGTCTAATTCAGTGTTGATAGCTGACATCCTTCATGGCTTCTCGGCTATTACCACACACTCAGATTCGACATGGAAGCGTGTTTATCTGGGTCTAAAATTTCTTCTAGAATGAGTAAGATAATTAAAAAGGAGATTCTGAGTAAACCAGGTAGTTTGGACCCTTGGAATAATTCTGACATTAAAACTGTGAAAATATCTTAGGATTTTATTAAAAAGAAATCATTCAAATGAGCGGTTGTCCACACTGTTATTTTAACATACATGTTTAAATATGTATATTGAACATAATTTAACATTAAATATTAAAATACATGAAGTAATTTTCTAAACTTTTGAGCCCATAATTCTATAAAACATAATGCACCTGCAATCTTGCATTTAAAGTCAGGCAAACTTTGTAAATAAGTGAATAGCTACTTAGAAGAAGAGCATTTTATAATGTCCCAAGGTATTCAGACCCTGGGTTTGATTCTCGTAGCTTAAGTACTATGATGTGATCGTGCCCAACATTATGATGATCTCGTTCATGTTTTCATTTTCATGATAAATGTACGAAAGAAAACGTTACTTGAAGATACAAAGTTACCATCTCCTACATTGGCATTGGAATACTTTTACAATGGTATGCCTTTTACTTTGAATGTACTGAAATCATTTGATAAAAAATTCACTATTTTCTTATATTTAATCGAATAATACTGCACCCACTGGGCTTGCTGACAGTTGAGCTGTTGAGCTGGGGTAGCTTTTTCTTTTTCTTCAAATAACCACATTTTCTTCTTTTTCCACACCTTTCACTTGTCTGCAAGATGACTTGAGCGATTAGATCCAGTGATTCATTTTGATTTAAAATCATCTTCCTCTATTGACGATTTTGATTGAATCAGTAAATCATCACCATCTTGACTCACGCAACACTTCCCAGTTGCCATGCGCAGGCAGAGTTAGTATAGGACCACTTAGTGATGAAGTGTGCTGTCATTTAATCTCTACCCACTCGACTGTGTCACTGAGATACTTTGGGCCCAGATTACAGTCTCACACGGTGAATGGGTCTTAGCTACATGCATGTGTGTCCCTTATTGATTTCTCATGAATTTATTACATCTTGTAAGGAAGTAAGAAGGCAGAGATAGGCGTCCCACTTTAAGACAGCCCAACCATAGAAAGTTGTCGCGCCCACCTCGACCGGCAAGGAAGACGCAACACCGTTGGATCCTTCTCAATCAGCCTTTATTGCAGGAACACCTAATTGATAGTACGGGGACCCCGGGGAACAAAGGCACTCGCCTTAAATACAAGACAGGCTGTGGCTGTAAATTTGTCCACTGGGGATTGGTGGAGCATGAAATACCTATTTAGCATGAATATCACCCTGGCCTTGTAGGTGCTGGGGGTCTGCCAACACATGCGCTGTAGGTGTTTACCACAAACGACCACCGGATGTCGGCGCCATCTTTAGCCGCTCCCTACAGAAAGTCACAGACAAAGTAATTATCCTGAACATACAGGGATTCATGCTTACGCCATCACTATATCATATAATGAAAATACTCAGATTTGTCCTACCTCCCACCCTAACCAAAATATACTACATTGTGTCAAATGCCTAGTAAACATTATTGGTAAGTAATGTTACAAGTGCAACAATTCAGTTGCATACTAAATGGAGCTATCTATAGAGAGATACATATAATAGTCTTGTTATGTCTTCCAGAAAATATCTGCTTACCTATGTTGTCAGAGAATTGTTTCCTGGTCTGTTCATTCATTAAAATGCAGATGCTAAAATTAATATAAATAAAAAGAATATGTAAATGGATATAAAAAAACCCACAAGTTTGATTACAGAGAGCCCCCGTTTTCTAATAACAGCATGGCCTTTCATTAAATAAGAAAGTAAGCCTGCCTTTTCATTTGGCTATGCCTTGAACGCCTGTAAGTAACTTGATATCTGTCATATGATTATAGGAATATTATATTTCTGAATAAAATAAGAGCCAGTTGTGTAGGGAAAATGAACACTTTTAAAATCTTCACTTTTGAGCCATAGAAACACTAATGATACAAGACGTTTAAGGACTATGGAACATGGACCAAGGCACATTGATTTCCTAGCATTATTTCTGTTTGCAAACTTAGCTAGTCATCAAGGGAATAGCTGAGCTCTCAGGTCCTGCGTGACTTGCCCGAGCCTGAGCCATGTGGCCCCGTTAGGGTAGAGCATATGCTGGTGCCATAAAATAACAGACAATTCCTTCTACTAAAGTACTACTAAAGCATAAGTCGTGCTTTACTTACGGAATTTTCTGTTTTGCTGAAGTCCAGAAATTAATACGATCAAAATTTTACATGTTTTTGGATATAAAAGAAAAGATCATATTCTTGGTTATTTCTTTTCTCTCAGTGTAAGTATCAATTGTCAGATTCCACCAAAATAAATAAGACTTTACAATTTTATGTAATCTATGAAGGTATGAGCACCATACGTTATCTCTGGGCACCATGTGATCCTTATTTTGTAAGGTTGTCATATTGGACCCCTCAACATTGCTTTCACAGTGAAGTCCCCTTGTCTCCCATCTCAGTCTCAGAGACTGAGTCTGTTCATCTGTGTCCACTCTGGTTAAGACGTAACCTACCTCATGAGCTATCAAAGTATAA
Source organism: Rattus norvegicus (assembly GCF_021556685.1). Lineage (NCBI taxonomy): Eukaryota > Metazoa > Chordata > Mammalia > Rodentia > Muridae > Rattus > Rattus norvegicus. The sequence continues at coordinate 39,980,451 of NC_141542.1, read as the reverse complement.
CCTAGTAATATTGATCAAGCTTCCCACTCCTCCCAAACCCAAAGCGACCACTTAATTCTTTGTTATTGAAAATATTTAAATTTTATTCATTGGAGCATGTCTGAGTAGAATTCACACTTGATGCCATATAAAAGAAAAATGCAGGAAACAGTTTCTCACATCACCCATCAAATACGCGAAAATAAAATCATTCAGTCACAGATTCACGTCAGAAAGAGTCTTCATATTCTGTAGTCCATATTAAGCTTCAAAGGAGACTTCATTTGTTGATTACGTACTTAAGGCTCTGGTTGAGAACTTTCCATTTAATTGGATGTACCAGGAAATCACTAATCTTTAGTACACATGCCATGACATTTATATTCAAGATTTTTCTTTCTGTAAACACAGAAGTTAAAAGAAAAAAAAAACACAAATATTTGCACTACCATTTTCAATTAGTTAAGGATTCTATAGTTACTCTGTCATAAAAATCATGATCAATTATTTCGTGTAGAGGGTTTAGGCCACCCTCTACACAAGGAGCAGGGCCCCATCCACTCCCCAGCCCTAAATGGAGCCCCTTGTCCAAACACGCTCTACGTTCAACCTGACTCAGACTTGCTATCTGCTCAACTCGCAAGAGAAAAAGATTAGAAATTGTCCTAAATCTTTCACGATGGAAAGTCCAATTTGGTACTAAGTGAACACAAATGTTTATGGAAGGGAGCATTTCTGACCCCCCTATTTTTTTGCTGCAATAATCATTTGAAAAGTTGACATTGTAGCAGCAGGTTTTAAACAACATATTCAACCAAAGTAAGCAGATTTTGAATGAGTAATGTTACCGTGGTAACCCAACTAGACCAAGATCCTGACAGTAGAACGCTAAGGTGATAGATGCGTATCATGAAGTATTTCTCCCTGTGACCTATTTTGTGGTCATCTGATCAGTAATTTTGCACATCACATGAATATAGATGGGTTCTCAATCTTCTACCTATAGCAAAGACAGGTGTAATTTAAATATACAATGTATTCATATCTCTGAGTATAGATGTAGAAGAGAAAGATCATTGGTTCTTTCCTTTCTCTTCCTGCTGTACATTGAGTTTTAGCAATTAAATATGTATCATTTTTGCTTTATTTGAGGATATCCCAAGTAGATAGAAGAGTTATAAAGACATTAAGTAGTTACAAGGATTATAAACACATCCTTGTAGATGTAGTTACAAGAATATTTCGCAAAATTTATAACGTCCTTTAAAGAGAAAAAGAAGTCTCCTTAACCAAAAAAAAAAAAAAAAAGATTAAAACCAACAAAGGAAAGAGATGTGGCCTGGTTTACGATGCCCTCCATCCCTATCCCATCTGACAAATCACTTTCAAACCCTGATACAATGTATCCTTTTCTCATCTTCGAGGCAACTGTGTTCATACCTGCCTTCAGCCAGAACTTTAACATAAGCACATCCTTTCAGTTTGTTAGGGGAGACTTTTATGTAACTGATTCACGGACATGTTCCAGACATACACCAAGGTTTCCCCCAACATGAAGATACTGAACACGTATGTCAGGTTAGTGAAAGATGTGTTGAGCAGAGAAACAGACAAAGCTCACTTCTCATCTTTCCCGCCCTAGGAGAGGAGAAAAGGCTTCTCCAGCTCTCAGGGAGTTGTCCTGACCACTGTTAGGACGGCACACAAGCTGTCCATCAGTTACCCATAACTGTTACTTTGATTTCCTGCCCTTTCATCTTTTTTACCCGGTGTCTCCCTTCTCCACCCCTCACTTCCTTCTGTGCTGTGGCCTCCAGGATCTCCTCTCTTTCAGAAACAAGTGTGAGTCCCTAGCCATCGTGAAACGCATTTGCCACAACTTAACTGGTTGCTGTATGTTCTTCCAGCTAAGAACTCACACCTGTATTAAAGAAGTAAAACGGTGCGAGCTGGCAGAAGACGAAGTGTGCACACTTTGGAAAGCAGATCTGGTGCTTTACGGTGTGTGTGTGTGTGTGTGTGTGTGTGTGTGTGTGTGTGTGTGTGTGTGTGTGTGATGTCCAAGAGGCACTTAACTAGAATGGCCACAATTCTCAGGGAGAACAGACACATCATGCCTCAACAAAGAAAGGGCTTTGGAGAGTACAATAGGTGCAAAATGTAAAGATTGAATAATAACACAGAATAAACATTCTTATGATTTTGAAAGGTATGTGTTGGGAAGGCACAATATTTTATATTATTTGTTTCAAATCTGTATCACGATGAGTAACTATGTGAAATGATATTTGACTTATGCACAACTGTAAAAACTATTTACATTTATGTGTATCATATATGTATATACATAACATGCTATATACTTTATATACATAGCTGTCCTAAATTTATATACACATGTACATTATAAATACCTACACATAACAGTAATTTTGTCACATGATAGTTCACACATTTTAGGCTAACTAGGTATATGTAAGTTACACTATATATTATCTCTCTCATTCTCTCTCTCACTTTATGTATATTGCTTTTAGGAGGAAATGACAATCTTAATTTCCAGGTGTTGAATGTTACATGTGCTTTTTAACCTTAAAATTGTAGGCTTTCTTCTCTGTTATGTCGGGTGTGGCTAGCTTTTGAATTTCTCCCTTCTTGCCTAGGCATCTTTACTAGCCATTAAAAAACAACTCTCATGGTTGGCTTAAATGTTTTTACTTCTGTTGACATCTTTCTATTTTCCGCCCCTTCATATGTGTGATAGAAAACAGAAATACTCTAGGGCACAGAGCTTCAACTGCAACCTAGATTGTCTGTTAAGCCGTGTGTAGTCCTTCAGCACCTAAACCATTACCATCGCAACACTGCTCATCCTGGCTTTCATCTTTTCTCTTAATTCATTGGCAAGATACGTTACTGAGGCAGGGTCCTGCCGGATCACTGCTAGAGATGTACTTGTTTAAACGAATGCAATGTCCGCATCGCCCATCTCCTGTAAACCATTCGTGTCTTCCACCCAGCATTCATTGATTTGTATATGTATATGTATATGTATATGTATATGTATATGTATATATATGCATATATAATTTTTTAATTGTGAAAGTATTGACTGAACAAAACCATTTGGGTAAACTAGTTGCCATTGTTCACGTCTCTCTCTTTTTGTTTAATTTTTTTCGTCGTTTGATGTGAATGTAGCTTTATTCATCATCTATTTTTGTATTTTCTTTAACATTTCATCCCCACAGGCACTCCAGAAAGTCTGAAAGATGTAGCATCCAAAAACAGTCTAGGAAAGGCACAGCCTCTGATGCAGACAGGTAGGCTTGATGTCGTGTGGTGCTGCCATCTCTGACGTAGACTCGGGTATGCCCTGCCTCTCCTTTAGCATCCCGAAAGCTCACACGCTCAAATTGTGATGCTTGGAGCGTCCTGGAAATGAATGAATCGACTACAGTGTGAGAAAAGTCTCCGACTGAATAAAATAGTGCCCTTGTGTAAGCCTGCCCTTAAACAGTGGGTGTCCTCCTCCCTGTGGGTAATCTCATTTCCATTGAGGATTAAACACTTACTCATTCTCATACATGTGCTAGAACCTTGATGTTTTGTTTCTGAAACCACAACAACTGGTTCCAGTGAACCTTCACCGGGAAAGTATAAATAAGTTGCCTGTGTGTTAAATATTTGAAAAATATTGTATATTTTTTAAAAGTCTTATTTTTCTACAAAGGTGTAATTTAAAAATTCTTGAATTTTATAGATATGCTTATTTACTGTGTTTATGTAAAAAAACAATTTTTGATTTGCAATTCTCTTTCAAAGTTGTCGAGTATCTCTAGGTACAGCACATCGACACTTGACATGTCTACAGAAACACCTAGAGAGCCACAGTAATATACAAATATAAAAAATGTGTTTATTCGTCTGAGAATCCTTAACAGCATGAATGGAAAAACAGACAGATTAGTGTTTGAATATCCCGTGTGTTGAAGATAGCGTGAAAGCAGACATAAGGAATGTTGGAATTTGAAAATAATCAGTAACCCAGCCTTACTGAAGAAAATCAATAGATAAAACTAGGTTGCATAGAAAAATGGGGAAATATGAGAAAATATCTAAAATGTGAAAAGTACTTTTAGTTTGAGTGCCTATCTTTGAATGGAGAATGTAAATCAGGATGCAAAGCAAAGGAAGCATAATTGAACTGAGAATTTTTTTTTTTGAGAGGTTAAGACTGACCTGGCTATGCCGTGTTAATATGCTAAAGACACTCAGTCTGTTCACGATATGCTTGTAGTCCTTAAACCGAGGCACTGGAAATGGATTTTGAGTTTCAGAATTATAGCTTCCTTTGAAATTTGGCAAATGCATGAAAATATCCAAGAATAGATGGGGAAAAAGAAAAAAAGAAAAACACGTCCGGCTGTGCTACTTCAGAAGGCTTGAGCAAGACAGAACCTGTATTCATTCAGGACATAAACATGTGCCACTTGGAGTTCTAGCCTAAGTGATAAGGTATTGACCAGCACTTCCAAAAGTCCAAATCTAACACTAGGAGGAGAGATGTCAAAGGGTTGCTTAAACTGGAGAGAGGGAAACGCAGCCGAGGAATCTAATGACCCATAGAGATGAGTGATCCTTTAGAGAGCATACCTTACAAAGAGTAGGCATCTAGGGAGACTCCAAAGTGTGAGGAGAGGAAGCAAAGTAAACTAGTCATTGGACTGGGAGGACAGAAGCTCAGAATCCTACCAGACAGCGACCAGCAGTGAAGGCATGCTGGTCACGTGGATGCGTTTACAGCCTTTATCCTTGGCTCAGCTGAACACTGTAGCTTATTACATATGTGCTTTGGTTGTTGATAGTTAAGATACCTTGTTGATTTTATTGGAATCTAAGCTGTATGACTAATTTTCAAGCAGACCGTTGATTGCTGGTTACAAGACAGTTGACTTCTTATATCCGAGGCCACATTAACTGTAGTTTCTGCAGGAGCTCCGAGTTTGACATGATGACAACCCTGTCGCTGAGATGAATTAGCCCAAGACTTTGAACATTGGTTCCTTTTCTCCATATTTCCCCACTTTCTTCCTTCTTTACTCCCTCACCTTCCCTTCTTTTCTCCTTCCTTCCTTCCTTCCTTCCTTCCTTCCTTCCTTCCTTCCTTCCTTCCTTCTGCTTGGAATGAAACCTAAGGTCATTCAATTGTTAGGCAAATACTCTATCACTTGGCTATACCCCAAATTGACAATTGACCCTTGACTCATCAAGGCCACAACCTAACAAGAAAATGTTTCGAAATGTAAAATGACCTGTTAGAGGTTCTCTCTCTACCTCTCTCTGTCTTTCTGTCTCTCTCTGTTTCTGTGTATATGTGTCTCCTGCTCTCTCTCTCTCTCTCTCTCTCTCTCTCTCTCTCTCTCTCTCTCTCTCTCATATTTTAATGTAATAGATTGGACTGCTTTTTATGTAATATATTCTAATTAAGGTCCCTTCACCAGCTCCTCCTAGTTTCTTCCCTAGTTTCTCCCCATGGCCTCCCCATCTGAATCCATAACTTTTTTGTCTTTCATTAGAAAACAAACAAGTCTCTAAGGAATGATAGTAAAATAAGATAAGATAAATAAAAAAAACAAGTCACAATATGACAAAACAAGCAAGCAGGTGTTGCAACTGTGGGAAGGAGATTCGCAGGCCTGTAATAGGTAGCACTGAATAAACCGTTGGAAACTTAAATGCTATGTACAGTCTTACTTCTTTACCAAATCATTGAAAACAAATCCTCCAAACCATAGTTTTAAGCTCCAGTTGTGACTGTTTGCAAAAACGGAAATGTCTGGCTAGAGACCTAAGGTTTTGAGGTGAGCCGTGTTGATGTCCAACACTGTAGAGTAAGGTGTACAGAGTTAGGATGTGATTAAACCCAGGGGTAGCTATTTAGATGCACACTTGCTGACGGCAAGCTACTGTGTACATATATGTGTATACTCATGAATGAGGACACAGAGCAGACACAGCAAATGTGATTTTATAGACATTTTTATTGCCAACTCTCACATCATAATCCCTTTAAATCATACTAAATCACTCAATTTTTAAGGTGTACAATTTGTTAGAAATTCTTTTTTTTTTCTTTTTTGTCCCATGGTATAAGAACAAGTTCTGTTCCAGTAATTAGGTCATGCGCTCCTCTGTTCTGCCTATGTTCCTCTAGCATGCCAGGTTGAAGTAGACAGCACAAAAAAATGTAAAGAATCAATTTCATACACCTATGTCAACCTTCAGAAAATAAGGGCCTCTCGGTTCTCAGCAAACCTGTGTGGATCCTGTATCGAGCACTCTTCCCTCGTCTTTTTGCAAGTTAATGAATGCTCTTCAAATTTACTTATAGAAATAGAGGTACATATAATTCAAAATGTGCCATGGCACAAAATATCAGTTATGCACACATATGAATCCTTGTAAATGCACTCCCCCCCACACACACAGCCTAAATTTTAAATGTCCTTACACTAACATTAAAGACCTTATTATTATTTATGTTATTATTTCTTCACACTTACTTCTATTTTCTGCCATCCATGTTTGGTTTTCTTCCCTACCAGGATCATTCTAAGTTTCTCCCATTCTTTTGACATCTTTCCCTTCTTAGTATAACCCATTTTATAAAAATTATCAAGGCTCAAAAGCCTTGAAACTCTCAACTCTACATTATTGTACCTTGAAACTTCTTGACCACTTCTCCTATCTGTTTGCCTAAACAAACCATACTTAACCACGTCACTTCTCCTCTGCAACACTTTTGCTATCTCTTTCCCAATTCCTTCTCTTGGAGCTCAAGCTTGTGGCCACATATCTCTCTCTTGCTCAACCAAAGTAGCTTTATTTCTCCTCTGGTCTGCACTCCATAGATTGACTTGTACCAAGAACCTTTTATGTTATTGGGGCATGTGGACAGTTACTTTATGTAAAGGAAAAAATAAGTAAAACAGGTCCTGTGCAAACTGTTTGACTTGGAACACCATGGCTCTTCTCCAGGACTGCAGTCTTCCTCCAGCTGACACCCAATTCTCCAAGTCACAAGTTATGGAGCTAGGATACTAAATTATTCATCTAGAATCCACTCATCTCCTTCTAAAAATGGTTGTTATAACCTTTTCCATACAACTGGGTGAAACATAAAGTTCACCAAAATTATCCTTATCCAAGGTCACACTTGTGTTGTTCTTAGGTGCTTAGAAATTTCGTCAAGGAATGAAATAAGGTTGACGTGAAATTGTAGTATCCAAGAGACACTCTATTACTGATGTGACAACTGTACAATTTAATTTTAAGCCACGGTCAAAAACATATATTTTGAACAATATGATTCTTTTAATAATGACTTATAAAGAGGAATAGATAAACCTTGTTTGGTGTTGGAAATAATATGGTCATATAAGTTCACTTCTCAGCCAGTTTTAGATGGTTAGTGCAAAAGTCAATTCAGCACAGATAAACTATGAGAATAAGTAGAACATCACCAGTTTCCTTATCCTTGGAAGTGGCAGTGACAGGTGAGGGTTCAGGACATGAATCAGTATCTAATAAAGCCTTAATCCACAGCACAAGGGGATACAGCGTACCTTTGTCACAGATGTAAGCTGCACTCCCTTGTTCTCTGAAAACCGGTATTTCCTTTTTCACTCTTCCGAAATGGAAGACATAGCTCAAAGAAAGCAAGCGTCAGTCTTGTTGCAAGAAATATTTCATTTAAAAGAATATGAAACTAAATAAAAATGGAATAAAATTTTCAATAGATACATTTTTGGGTAACCAGTATGTGCTGTTCTCATACTTAAGACAATAAACACATTTTTAATTATTGCTATTTATAAGGATGAGGTGCTGTTATGCTCTTGTCAATACACAGCAGTCACTTCAGTCACACCCGTCAGCAAAACAATACTAAACTGCCGCGAGGAGCAAAAGTGTCTATCATATGTCAAAAGCACCTATTACAAACGTGTGTGTCTGCGATCCTATTTTAATCCTTAGAAATTAATTCAGAAAATTTTTTCATCCCGATTTTTGAGTACCATATGAAGACAACTGTCCCTGTATTCACAATTGCATTTCAGAGACTGTCATATGTAAGAAAACCCATTCTACCTACACATTAGCCGCCTAACTGGGTGTATAAGTCAATGAAGTATTGTTTAAGCTTCAGTTTTATTTCTCAGTCTTAGATTAAACTGAAGAGCCACGCTCTCGTGGCGTTCTGCTTACCCTAGGCTCGCCGCTTGCACCATCAAACTATGAACATTATTAAAGTGTACACACATTTCCAGTTCACATTCTTAAGGAGTACGATGGTGTTAATCATTGTCACAACACACACACACACACACATATTCAATCACCAGATCTTTACCGTGTTCTTGCCTTCTGCTCTACATGATTGATACACTGGACATACAGTTAAGAGGGTTTCTCTTTGACTCTGGAAGGTTCATGAGAAGTCGATTATATGAAGACAGCCTAGTTTGGTCGTTTATAATGTTACGTACCTGTGGATTGTCAACAGTGACATTCCCATCTCAATAACTGTGTGGGGCGAGCGTCCCTCTTGTACTTTAAGAGTATCCAGGTTTTCCTTGGACAGATGTGTTGGTGTTAAGTTAACGAAACCTGCTGACTGAAGATCTTTTCTGGCACTGATGTTTTAGGGTTCTCCCACCATGCCTTTCTAGAAGGGGATACGCAACCCCAAGAGCAACCGATCAACCGGTCGTTAGGGGAAAGCATCCCACTCGTTCACGGTCGAGCGAGCACTCTAGTGTCAGAACCCTGTGTTCTATGCACCACCTTGCCCCCGGAGGGTCGGCGCCACCTTCTCCACTTCTGACAAGGTTGCTATTCAGTGTCCAGCCCAGCATTCGTGTTCTGCTGCCGGGTGTTGGTGTGGTGTTGTTCCTCCCTGCGCACTCGAAGCATCCACTCATTACGACACCATAGTTTTTTAAATCTTTGCTTTGTGGCACTTGACCTGCTCCCATATTCTCTACCACCCGCATCTACTCACTGTGCTGGCCATATATTCTCTAGTTCCTGCCGATTAGCTCCCATCAAAAGCCGAACCTGGCTGTGTGCTGTCCTTTCATCCGTGTGTGGCATATCATACCTACTTTATCACATGAAATGTTCTATGATGAGATGGCTCAGAACCGAACTATGCATTTGTTTATTAAAACGGAAGAGGGTTTCTCAAAGGAGCCTTATCGTGTGCATTCATAATATCATGGAGTGTCTAACATTCCTTTACTTACAAAGTCTCTGAACGCCAGCCGATGGGGGTCAGCTTAATCTGGGTGAGAATGAGGTATTCCTGCATGCTTCTCCACAGTCTCATCTCCGATATTAATCCTCCCATTGGAATATCCTGGAGCATGTGTCCCGGGTTGTTCAATATCTGTTTTGGGGTTTGCTCTCTGCGTTAATTTAAAAAAAATTGAGTGCACAACTGATCAGTAACTGGTGTCAGGCTGTGCATCTAGAGCTCATTATTCCAAATGCCTCTCAAGTAGGTTCCACTGTAGTCTGAGCCCAGTGCGAGCCGATCGGCAACTTACCTTCCGAACTACTTTTCTTTAATATCCGGAGGTGTGGTCAGTTCTGTCATGACGCTGCCAAACGTAAACACCTTAAAGAAACGACAGCCTCATAGAAGGTTAGGAGAAAGCAAGTCCCATTCTGCTTAATTCAAGAATTCACCATGCAGAATGTGTAGGGCAGATCCTGACCTGCCCCGCCCCCTTCAACCTCCTATTATAGTGTTGCCTTTGTGTGTGTGTCATTTAAAGTATCTGATCTCACTTATAAGAACCCATTTAGTTGTTTTATGGCTATTTTAGTAGTGACTGGAAAAGGCATTTTTTTTTTCTTTTTTCATCAACCGTATTGGAATTTCACCCTCTCCTTGCTGTTTGCCTACAGAACGCACCGACAAGGAAGCCCAACCCAGTCTCCTCCAGCAGACACATCCTTCGGCAGTCGCCGTGGAAGACAGCTCCCACAGGTGCCAGTTCGAAGCGGCAGTATAGAACAAGGTATCCAAAAAAGAGAGCTATTTGTCCAAACACCAGGAGTCGAGAACCTTCTCCTCTTAACACCCCATTTAATTAAATTGTGCTGTTGAGATCATATGCAACTCTCTGAATCTTAGGAATTTGGTTTTTTGTACTTTTACCCCCCCGCCCCGCCCCAGCACCTAGTTCTACTGGTCCATACCATGTAACAATTAGCAGCCTTTGTTACGTGATGTTGACTGAGTTTAGATGATGGTTTAACTGATGTGGATAGAGTCCCTAACAGTTTTGCAAAAGCACAAAACTAGGTGACACATATTTTCAAAACCTCAGTGCTATCTGTTAAGAAATTATGATTGAAAATATTTAAAATTAAATATGATCATTAGGTCGTACATTAGTGTTTTCTATTTTAGCTCCATTGCCAATATCTAGAGTTTTAACCAGTTTGATGATGGATATTGCTCAAAATATGTATTTGTTATTTTCTCATAAGCCACATTGCCTGGATTTCTTAGATTAAGCAGACATGGGTTGTTTTGTTTTCTTAATAGAGTGTGTGTGTGTGTGTGTGTGTGTGTGTGTGTGTGTGTGTGTGTGTGTTTGGTGGAGGGATGGCGTGCTTTAATAGAAACCAGGATTAAAGTACATGAGTTAAACATTTGAAATGCTGGACTAAAACTCTATTTTTTCCTGACCCGTTTCTTAGCAAGCAAATGATATTAGTATTTTCTATCACCTTTATTATGAAGAAAGACTAAAAGAAATTTTGGATTTTTCTCTAGCTCAGGGCTGTGGCTCAAGAACAATGAATACAGTAAAGTGTCCCCTGCAAATGCACATCCCTGGGAAACGCCTGGCTGACTCAATTTTTGAATTCTCTTAACGCTGTCGGTTGTTCACATTCCCTCCCAGATCACATGGCTTTGGTGATGGAAGTGGTCTATTTTACCCCGCGAAGTACTTGATAATAGGAATATTAGTGTGAATAACTGGTGTCAACACTGCCAATGGTACCAAAAGCTACAACAGCCAGATTTGTGTTTTTTTTTTTAAATCATGTTTCTTGTTGGTATACCATGTTCAGAGATGAGACGAATGTATACATTTAGTCAACTAGGAAAACGCAGTCTCGGTGAAACTCCCTCCTAAACCAGTAATCGATTGTAAAACCCACAGCTCCAATAGGGGTTCTTTCTTTTGGAATGCTTTGAGACGATTAAGCAAGCCTAACATGATCTGAACTACACCAGCAGTACAGCTGTCGAGACATTAATTTTTCAACCGTGAGGTGATGGCGTGTTACCTCCTCCATGAACTCTTGTTGCACAACTGAACGAACCATAAATTGAGATGCTTCTCTAAACCCAGGGTTATCAGTCACACTGGAAACCCCGGCAAAGTCACGTGGTCCGAAAATTCTTTGCATTTCCTTCAGTTTCAAGTAAAATGCTTCATGGTGTGTGGGGGTGCACAGCGGGATTATAGCAATGTTTTAGAGCATTTATTTCTCAAGTTTATGTCTCCTCGTTCACATCTGCTGTTTTACGATATTCCTATCCGCAGTTGTCTTTCAGGGAGAACGTCAGTGTGTACGGATTGGATTGAGGCGGGAAGAAGGGACTGAGTGGGAATGAGACTGTTGGAGTTATTTTGCTATTTCTTATGAGAACTAATTCAGTTAAGCATGGTTGGCTGCTGACGGTTCCTGAAACGTTCTAATACAGACAGAGGTTCTAGAGCAGAACGGTCATTATGTCCTGTTCAATCTGAGCACTCTGAAGTATGACTTTATAACACTGACACATGCTCTGGGGCTTGTGGTAAATGACGTTAGTGTTTTCGGTCATCTTCTGGGTGTGTTTCATGCTGAACCATTCACGCAACACACTGATCTTCAATTGCTTTGGAAATCTGATTCATGAACTAGCCTACGCCTTATGCCTTAGCAGTTTACTCATGATGAATTTCACTGTCCCTGACATAGGTGTGTCAGTCCTTGCCCTGTCTGTGGGGTTGTTGGACTGTAGTACTGCCTTGTTTGGGAATTAACACCAACTCTGGTTTATTTGTGATTGCTTAAGATCCTATTCACGACTTCTGGTTTTTCTTATTTAATCTTGTGTGAAGGCCTGGCTTACTGCTCTTAAAAGTAATCCAGTTGATCAACAGCTAATTGGTAAGAACAAATGCTCCGAGTGATTTAGTTTCCTAGAAATCGATGTACTCTCTTGATACAATCATTAATTTTATTAAAACTTTTTTTGTACATGATTATCTATGCTATTTTCCTAGGTTGAATAAAAAAATAATTTGATTTTCTGGGTAGATTCTCCTAATTTTCATCAAGCACTGTACCACCTGTACTATAAACAGATTTTTCTAATTTTGAAGGCTATAATTTTAAAGGGTACATTTATTTACTATTTTAAAAATATTTGAAGCCCCCTTTCAGAAGATGGAGTATTAGACCCAATTACTACTTTGAAGTCTAGTTATGTAAAAGTAGATGGCAGGAAAAGCAGGTAATTGCAGTATTTATTTTGAGATAGAGTACTTTAATATATAATCTATCCCTTAGGGTTCTCTTGGCAGTATGTAAAAATTGAAAGCAGAGAGTTTCTTGAAATTTCTTCGATTGCATCTCAGTATTGAATATGATATGGAGTCATTTTACATAAAATAATGACACTCAGGATTGATTGTATAAACATGTGTGGTTTTTCTGAATCATGTCTTGTCACTTTTGCATTTCCTGGATGCCTCTTAATGAAGCACACAAAGACCATTCACAAACCAACGCTTAAGGGCGAGCCATTGGTTGCATCTGTTGACATTGCCTGTACTACTTAAAGCCTGAAACAGCACCAGCAGCTCCTTTAGATGTGGCCAGTTATTTTGCAAGAAAATGTATAACAGCAAGGAGGTAGAGCTAATGTTTTGTGGAACATCTAGGATGTGTAATATTTAAAAAGTGAATAATTTCATCTTGAGGTATTTGCTATATAGTTCATTTGAAGACAAAGACTACCAACATTGACATATATACATATATATATATGCATATATATATATATATATATATATATATATTGTTCACAGAAAATGCTACAGAAGTATTCCCTTGCTAAAACTTACATACCTTCTACTCAACAGAAAAGTAGGCTCAATCACATGCAACTTCAAATCATAAGAAGGGGCAGTGTTACAGTTCAAGTTTCTATGCAGCTTAAGTATGCTTTCAATACATTTGCAGTGGGAGGCAGTGGTGGGTTTAAATTAAAACGCTTTAATAAAATTGTTGCCAAACTGTGTAGTTCTTACAAGGCAAGAGGAAATAGTGTGGCATCGCCTTGGGAATATCAAACAGATTCTATCCTGATATCCTTGTTTTGTTTAAATCTTTGAACTGCCGTTTTCATTTTTGGGTTGATTTCACCACCTGTGAAGCTTTCTCATGGTTTACCTCGCCACCTTATGTGTTGTGCATCTTTATTATCCATGCCGTTTTGTTAACTCACATTTCCATGTCTAACTATGAATTTGCTGATTTCTTTTCTTTTGTTTCCATCATTATGTGCATTTAATTCATTGAAGAACAAGAAAAATGTTACTCTTCCACTAAAGGTAAATATCAATGTAACTTCTACCCATTCATACTGTTACTTTTATCATGTGTAAGAGTTATGATACTGTCAGATTAATGACCAAAGTTATTTAACAAGTAGTTATTTCTCTGATATTTCACAGGCCGTTATTTCTCTGAGGTGATTTTGCCACTTATTAATTCTTTCATAGTAAACAGATTCATGTTATACAACTCATATCAAGGAGGGAGACATCTTAAGACTAAAATTAACAGTGACACACTCATTACTTATCCCTGGGTCGCCTTCGTGTAATTCCATATCCCCGGGTTGCATGTATGGTACATAAATGAAAGTCCCTACATCTTATTGTCTAGATAGAACGGGCTTCGTAGGATTTCTCACCCTCACTGCAGTCAGGCGTGCTTGGAGCAGCTAACTCAATCATGTAGAGCTCCAGGCTTCAGTATTGTTGGAGTATTAATCCTATTCATCTGAGAGATACAGGATACACATAATTCAGTATTCAGCCAACTCAGCCCTTGAGACAATTTCTCTTCTCCCCTTTGACTTTTGAGTGACAGCCTATGTTTGATCTTTGCCCTTAATTTTCAAGTGAGTCTCTGGCTTCCACTCTGGACTTTTGTACTGCCCACGTCACTTCTTACTCTGAATTATTTTAGGCCCGATTATTAGTTTTTTAAAATATAAATTTATAAATCGCTCTAATAGTGTTTTAATCACACTTTAATTGTGTGATGTTTATAGGTATATTTATTGGGTATTTAAAGGCAGTTTGAACTGATTTGTTTATTTTAGTAATTCTCAAAGCTAATCGTGATCACAGCACCATCTATATTCAGGATATCTGCCCTGGGGGTTGGAAAAAATATATCAGTGCTTGAGAACTTGTTCTGCTCTCGAAAAGGTACTGAGTTCAGCTCCCAACATTCACATTAAGCAGAGCACAACCACCTATAGGTCTAGTTTCATCACACAGTTCTCTCATCTGAACTCTGTGTGTCTGCACACAAGTGGTACACACACACACACAAACACACACATGTACACACAGAAACACACACACAAACACACACACAAACATACACATACACATACACACACAAATACACACACATGTACACACACACAAACACACACAAACACACATACACACACAAACACACATACACACAAACACACATACACACACAAACACACACACACACACACAAAATAAGAGAGCCTTGCCCTTTACTCATTATCAGTAGTAGAGAACTAAAAGGTGTTTTCTTCAGTTTCTTTCACTATACTTTGAGAATCCTGTTTTAAAAAACTCCAATACCAAATGCTATACTCTTGACTCTTAATATACCTGGGATATGTTGTGGATCTCAGGATGGTAGATAATATCCAATAATTCAGTCTTCAATACTACTTGATAAGCAACAGATAATATTGTTTAGTCTAATCTTATAATGAATAGAATTAAACGTCAGGCACATAAAGTACATATTTGAGCATACCATTTGACATATTTACGTCAAACAGTAGCTAAAGCAAAAGGTTCTTCAGTGAAATGAAGAAGCTGTTATCCTGGGTTTCAGTACACTCACAAACATCTTCTATCCTTGTTCTACATATCAGAAGCAACTTTACATTCAATACTACAGAAGTGACTGGTCCTTTCTCTTAGATTCAGAGGAATATGTCTAGATTTGCAAGGCTAACAACATGGTAAAAAGTACTTTGAATTTTATATTGTAAGCATCTCTAATATATTTTCCCAAAGATTCAGAGCAACAGCTTATTAGAAGAGCAGGTGATCAGAGGTTTTCTGTTATTATCAACTAAAAGCCACAGGTAGCTACTGCAAAGTCTCCCTGTGACACAACAGAATGTTTGCTTTTTTAACAAAGAATGACTACCCTAATACCTTGCTACAGACCACATCGTATGTTAATGTTCTCATGGTTCAGTATGCCCTGACTGACAGGCGGTAGACCCAGCTGAGCCGCTGAGCTAGGGTGTAGATAAGCCTCACAGAACACACTGTGTAACTGGAATCAACGAAAGGAACACATGTGACAGTTCATCCAGCAAGACTCAGCAGCTAAGGGTGGTGTCTTCCTCTTATAGGGTCTGAGGCAGCATAGTTTAGCCACTGACAGTGACCCTCAGCCCAGAAGGAATTAAAGCAAGTTCAGATTTTCTTTTCAAAGACACATTTGAGGCTGAAAAGAAGAGAAAATGCTTTATCTATAATCTGTAGTCCCTCTTCTATAATCATTAAGAGAGAATTCATGTGGTTCGAATGCTTGCTCCCCAAGAAAATGAGCGATGGGACTGACCAAACTTTACTGGCTGCAAAGGTCAATAAACTCATCGGTTTGCTTCTGTTTTGATGATATGTAGACGAAATTAGCTTGCAGCTGAAAACCCCAGTTTTTCTGAAATGATGCAACACTTACAGTGCTAAGATTGTAACTGTTCTGGGAAGACAGTTGTCCAATCTACCTATAGAGAACTGTCTTAGTAATGTCCCAGAGCATAATCAACGATGAACAAAATTCATCATTCCCTACATATTGATCACTCGACTAAGAGTGTCACGCATTGCCTCATATTGACACAACGACCCAGAATAGAAGTATTAATATTCTCTACTTTCTAACTGAGGCACCCAAAGCTTCAGGAGATTGAAAACCTGAACCCTCGTTGGTCACCCACTTGATACATGGTGAGCCTAACTCTGAGGACCCTGCTCAAACTCCCTGGAACAGACATTCCAATACCCTGTTTATTGGGTGCTTACCAAGCACCCGGAGTAGCATCTAAATAGCGCTCACATGCATAGAAAGGCAGTCTTAAGGACTTTCTCAGGTGCTGTGAGGTGGTCCCAGATTTTGACCGTAGTGTGTGTTCTGTCCTCTTTGCTCTATAAAGATGCAACAGATTCTTTCATGACACGACATGATGGTCTTGGAGACCACTCAGTCTTCATGCATCCACTTACTAATTCAGCTGTGGACCACTCAGCTGTGCCTGGTTTCTCCTTAAATCACCCATGCAACACCATCACTACCACCACCACCACCAACAACAATGAATCAGACCCTTTAAATCTGAATAGATATCACAACTGGGCTTGAAAATTCAGGTGAAGAGTTATAAATATTCACACAACTTAATTTACCTTTGACTCCTTCTGTGTTGAAAGCTGAGAGATGTTATCATTTTAGGTTTCACAGACTGCTTTTAAAGGCCTATTTTTTTAACCGTTCATTCTGAAAGTAAGCCAATTTTTTCCCTCTCTGGTACATTTCTTGGACAGTTTTAAAGAGCCCATGAATGTAGTTTGGGGGATCGAAATAATGATAAACGAAGATCAAAAGTGAACCAGAAATTAAATGACTTCAAGGTGAGAAAAAATGTTATTGTCATGATAAATTTCTAGAATTTTTTTTCTTTGTATGGTATTTAAGTTCATTATCTCTGCCTCCTGGAAGCAATATTGAGTCATAACGGAAGACATTGTATTATGTTTTCTAAAGGATATGTTGTCCTTAGTTATAAGGGGTATGTAATTCATAGACCTGTATAGTGAAAATCATTTAGAGTTCTAGTAATGATTTCAAAGGAACAAAAGGGGGGGCATTTTGTTACGTTTTGTTTTCTACCTGGTTGATGAAATGTGTGGTAATTATTATAATAGCTGTTTAAGGAATGATGCTAGTCAACTGCATTTTCATGTAAGTTTTATAATGAATATTAAAGCATATTGCCTGTACTTTTCTATGCTAACCGGTGACAGAAACGGTTTGAGGGTTAAGCGATGCAAAGGAAATTTTGTGGCAATATACCATTAACCTTAATTAGGTTGAATTTAGGTAGACGTGAAAATGTAAATTTTCTTAGTTTCTGTTGCATTAACTCTAGTATAGGTCATTAATCATTTATAATACTAGAAGGATTATTGTATACAGTGGTAAAATGGGAAGATCTAGGCTCGAAGCTCTAAGTTAACCAATTTGTAATTTTTAAATTTTATATTTTCCTAATTGTCTTTAAAATAGTACCAAAAGATTATAATTTTATTAAAATTTATTATTTATAGGATAGCATAAGAGGCCAAATCAGTTATTTCCCATTTTTGTAGGCTATGATTTATAATATTTAGAATTTTTAGATACATCGTAGTATGCTTGCTGAGTGTGCATGAAACCCTGGGTTCCATCCCTAACTGTGGCCTCAAGAGAGCAATAGAGAGCTGTGGGAGAGGCAAGGACATCTAGATAGAGAGAGGGAGGGGGGGATATTTTTGCAAGGTTCATATTCCTTAATCTTTTGGGCTGGATCATTCAGGCACAGCCCTTTTACGTCAGCATATATTATAAATATCACGTTGGTTTTGTTTACTGGATCATTGCTGCATCTTTAAAATTAGCTACTGAGAGGGACAAACAGTAAGTTACACGATCTAGAAGTTGTGGTTTTGATCTTCACATTCTGTTTTGTTGAGTGTATTTCCTAGAGAGCACGCTGTAATAGGCATTAGGGCTTTAGATATTTCCTACATAACAATCCTTGAAAGATGTACCTTACCCGATCAAAGACTTTCTTTACCTCTTCCTCCTGAGATTTGTAAAGAGAGTGAAAAGGAAAAATGTCTAACCACGGTGTCCAGTTGTGCCCTGTCTCTTTGATGTCCACTGTCTAGGTGTTTAAGTCCTTCAGATACTGCACACCTGGGAGAGAGTCTGTTCCAATGAGCTGAGTGTATCACTGTTGTTGTTAATGTTGGAACCATGAGTAAGGTGGCCAAACATGAGAGGTCATTTGACCCCTAAAGACTAGGCCCTCTTCACACCAGAGAGCTAAGTGTTCCTGCAGCCCTTTGACAAGGTATCACCTTTCAGTGAAGAATATAATGCTTTTGTGGCAGCCGTTTGACCTTAAGTAGTGCAGAAGAGACCAAAAGATGATCCTTCCATCCAGACCTGGTCTTGTCTGTTGAGCAGAGGCATTTTGGTATGCTGGAGCTCCCAGGATTTCACCTGAGGATGGTGACCTTGCATTCTCCAGGCAGTTTCTTGGAAACGAAGCAAGCTAAAACAAAAAAGGTGAGGTCATGTGGCTGCGGTGAGATGTGAGCAGTTATTTGGCAAATACTTTTCTTCACCTCTGCCAGTGTGCCCTTTCAATTATCTAGACCAAATAGACTCCCTTCTGTAATTTTCGTAAAGCCGGACTGATATATCCACTCCACAGGTGTTAACTTGCTTGTCACTGTTTGTGATCCTCGTGTTGGATAAAGGTTATCGTTTTCTGTCCTCGTTATTATTGAATGCCGTATAATATCTAAGAGGAATTATGTCAAGGCTCAAGAACAATCGAAAACATTTCTATACGTGCAAACTGGAATTCATTTTCTAGCAGGCAGGTGCTCCAGCATTGGGAAACGTGCACGGAGTGCAAACCCTTTACAGATTTATTCTCATGCATAGTGTATTGGCAGTGCTGATGGAGACGTTAAGGGAGGACCTGACAAATCGTTAGCTTGCTCGAGGCTGAAAGTAAGGTTGATCGTCAAGGGAAGACACTATCTCTTAAGTTTAAACAATGTTAAAAAAAATCAGCTCATTTTTCTCATAACACCTACATTTAGGTGAATCGGTGAATTTAAAGTGTTGGAAAGCAAGCAATGGAACCCAAAACTGAATCATTGTAGTCCCTGTTTTCACAAGTCTGAGGTGGGGGGAAGACAGCAAAAGAGGTTCTCTCAGGACTCCCTCCTCTTTATAAGTAGGAACTGTGACTAAAATGGAGGCATTTCAGAGAGAGCTGGACTGCTACAGAACCACGAGCCTCAGCTTTAGATCAGCCAATCCCCATTCTTATCTTTTTTACCAGATTGCTTCTAAACAAAGAAGAATGTCTGTCCACACTGACAACATTGCACTCTCAGTCATCAAATGTCAGCCCACTTTCCTGGGCAGAACATTTTACGATCCAGTTACGTTTAAAATGCCGTTACGTTCAACCTTTTTTTTTTTTTTTTTTTTTTGCCCTACTTCAGTTCAGTCAGCCAGATCTTTTTAATGTGTAATACTTCCTACTCTCTAGAGTGTGTTGCCGTGTGTCCCTACTGGGTCTCTAGGAGTGAATTTACTTTGTAAAGTGCAGTGCTCCAGAGAAAATATTTATTTTTTGAATTATTCATTTATTCACTTTACATCCCAATATCATAGCCCCTCTCCTTCTAGTCCCCCCACATGTAGCTCTTCCCCTGATTCCCCCTCCCCTTCTCCTCTGAGAACTGGAAGCCCACCTGGGTATCACACCACCCTACTCTTCAACCCCAGAACCATCAGCCACTGCAGGACTAGGCACATCCACTCTCACTGAGGACAGATAAGGAGACCCGGTTAGGAGACCTGGATCCACAGGAAGGTAACAACAAATTTACTGACAACTCCTGCTCCAGTTGTTAGGGACCAGCATGAAGACGTAGCTGCACATCTGCTACATACATATGCGTGGGGTTAGGTCGAGCCCATGTTTACTCTTTGGTGAGTGGTCCAGGCTCTGAGAGCCCCCAAAACTCTGTTGGACTTCCTGTGGGATCCCTGTCCTCTTCGAGTCCCTCCATCTTTCCCCTGACTCTTCCAGAGGACTCCCCAAGCTCCATCTAATGTTTGGCTGTGAGTCTCTGCATCTGTTTCAGTCGGTTGTTTGGTGAAGCCTCTCAGAGGACAATTATGGTAGGTTCCTATCCACAAGCGTAACAAAGTATCATTAATAGTGTCAAGGATTGGTGCTTGCCCATGGGATGGGTCTCAAGCTGGGTCATTCATTGTGTCACCTAACGTGATTCAGGTATTGATAAGAGATGAAGGAATGTCTTTTTCTAGCTGTTCTCAGTACCCAAAGTCACTGTAGAATCTTACATTCAATCTGACAGCTTTTAGGTGTGGGGTCATTTATCAGTTCTCCTCTTGGAAGGTACACTGGGATAAGGAGGGTTTTTACTCTCTCCAAAGTAACACAATGTTGTCATTCAAGTAGGGGGCAGATATTTTAATTCTCCAACTATGAGATATGGTAATACACCAAAAACTGGCTCAGATATTCTGTCCAGAAGTTACTGTGCTTCAGATAGACTCATATGAATTAGTGTTTGCAAAGACAATGATAAAGATATTTCTTATCCCAAGAAACCTAATGTAGAAATTCATTTTGCTTATTTAAAAATCATGTTCCACAGAAAACACTTAAAAAATATATGAGAAATTTTAATGCGTTTGGGTGTTTCGCCTACACCAATGATTTGTGCATACACCACATGCATGCAGTGCCCCTGGAGGCCAGAAGGGGGCATTAGATACCATGGACTGGAGTTAAAGATGGCTGAGAATGGGGCTGGGGATTTAGCTCAGTGGTAGAGCGCTTACCTAGGAAGCGCAAGGCCCTGGGTTCAGTCCCCAGCTCCGAAAAAAAGAACCAAAAAAAAAAAAAAAAAAAAAGATGGCTGAGAATAGGACCTGCATCATCAGAGAGAACAGAGCTTTTAATCACTGAGCCATCTCTCCAGACCCAAATACCAAAATGTAAGCCTATGTTAATTTATCCAGTTTTACAGATTTTGAAATTGGTACATATTCACTTTTACAGAAATATAAATATATGAAAACTTTATTTTAACTTAGAATGCTATCAAATCACATATAATTATAACATTTAAGCAAATGAGAAACATTCCCAAGATAACATTGTCTCTGAAAGTGATATGTAAAAATTTTAATACTCAGTTAACAAATGTTAAGGATTTATTAATCTTTTAAAAGATATTTGAATTAAATAAAATTGTAAGATGGGGCTCTAGAAAGAGAACTCAAATTTAGGAGTATTTTTTTTCACTTGTTATTCTCTAGTTTTCACGTATGGAAGGCTCCTTTTTTCCCCCCTATATTTAATTTAATTATTTTATTTACTTTACATCCTAATTGCAGCCCAGCTCCCTCTTCCCCTCCCAGTCCTGCTCTTACAAAGTCTTCTCCATTCCCCCCTCCCCTTCGCCACAGAAAAGGGGAAGCCCCACTTGGGTAACACCCCACCCTGGGACATCAAGTCCCAGGAGGTAGAGGCACATCCTCCCCAACTGTAGCCCAACCAGACAGTCCATGTAGGGGAAGCAGCTCAAATGCCAGCCATAGAGACAACCCCTGCTCCAAGGATAGAAGACTCATATGAAGACCAGAGCTGCACCTCTGCTATGAGTGTGTGTGTGCGGGGGTGGGGCGGGGTGGGGGTACAGCCCCTGTGTGCTCTTTGGTTGATGGTTCAGTCTCTGTGAACCCCTATGGGCCCAGCTTAGTTGACACTGAAGGTCTCCTTATGGTGTCCTTAACCGCTCCAGCTTGCTCAATCCTGTCCCCCTAGTCTTCTACAAGACTCCCTGAACTCTCCCTGACTTTTGGCTATGGGTCTCTGCGTGTGTTTCCATTTGTTCCTGGATGAAGCCACTCAGGAGACAGTTGTGCTAGGCTCCTGCATTTGACAGTGGGAGTTCAGAAGAAAGCGGGAAGAGTTAAATAACGAGAGTAGAAAGACATTAGTACTGAACCTTAGGACCAGGAGTTCAGTCTCTTGCATTTTTTTATTCATTTATTTATGTTGGCTACAGGTAGTTGCTGTTAGAAATAAGGAAGCCCCAAAGTGAGAGTACAGAAGTCCTATTGCCCAAAGTGAGAGTACAGAAGTCCTATTGCCCAAAGTGAGAGTACAGAAGTCCTATTGCCCAAAGTGAGAGTACAGAAGTCCTATTGCAGCTCTGGAGTGTGCTCTGAAAAGCTCTGTGTTCTCTATCTGAGTATACGCAGGGAAAGGTCACAACTGCCTACGATTCCAGCTCCAGGTGACCCAGTGTCCTCGTCCGGCCTCTCTGGACATCCAAACACATATGTTTGTTCAAACACACACATGCATCTACACACAGATAAAATGAACAATTTTCTACTCCTAAGCTTTTAAATTAATATGAGAGGTGGTTCTATTTAAATACATGCATGCTCAGGGAGAATTGTATGAATGAATTTGGCTTCTTTGTAGATGTACAGAAGCCTGTCCCTCTTAATCATGAATCTATATGAATCTAGGAATGAGCTGAAGCCATTTACACATTTTCAGTAGGTTAAGAATTCTTTGTCCATGAGATGGCTCAGTAGGTAAAGGAACATGCCTGCAAGGCTGACAGCCATAGCTGAGTTAAATCCCCAGTATACATATGATAGAGAAAACTTATGTATACAATATACAGTAAATTGTCCTCTAGACATCCACTCCTATGTCATGGAATACACACACACACACACACACACACACACACACACACACACACACATCTGTATATATAAAGTATTCTTAGCATAGTATGTAAGCTAAAGCCTGTAAACATTGCTTGTATTTCTTGAGATAAGAGGCTTAATGAAGCTGAGGCAGAACCCTAAATATTTCTTCCCTGTATTAACTATCTTTAGGCCTAGGCTTGAAAAATTCTAGGCTCCGTATAATCCAATCATCCAAGCTAACTGATTCAATCCTGCTTCTCTCAGCTTCTCACTGAATTGCTCTGCCTCGCCTCATACTAACTATGGAGTATTTTCAGGCTCCTAATTCTCTGGCTCATTCTGTCTTCACCTGTGTCTGGCTTGTTCTCTCTGTAATCTGTCTCTAGAACTGTCCTAGGAAAACTGCCACACACACACACACACACACACACACACACACACACACACACACATCACAGCATCCCTCCTCTTTTCTCTCTCTCTGCTTATTCCCTTTTCCTGCTGTTCTCTGATTCACTCTGTCAAATCCTTCTCTGCTTCTTCACTTTGTCTGCCCCTCAATTAGACATCACTTTCAAACATGGCTGCTTCCTTCTACAAACAAACCTTACCTTCATTGTTAGAGATTAAAGGTGTGTACTAAGGGTGTGTCTCAATACCCGCCTGGTGGTATATAGTCTTCATTCCCTTGCCAGAGTAGCCATGCTGCTGGATTAAAATCCCTCTACAGAAGATAAATGCTTTTTAACCCTCGTCTTTATTTTCAGTGCTATAGAATATTTTCCACTAGAAAATTATTAGTACTTTGTAAGTTACAACTGCTAATCTTACCTCTGTGCTCCAATTGGAATTCTTTTTATTGAGTTTCAGAAGGGGAGAAATTGTAGTCTTTGTGGCTTCTAAAGAAGCAGGTTTATTTCTCTCCATTTTTGATGGGATTTCGACAGACATCATGACATTGAAAAAAAGTACCTGAATTGCACAGAACAATGAACAAGACTCTGTTGTGAAGAAAAAGGTTCTCCTTCAGTACAACTTAGGGCATTCAGGCTATAGTGACTGAGACAAATTTCAGCCGTTCAACCCCTCATCTGGGAACTACAGGACAGAAATGATTTAATGTACTAACTTTCATGAACTGTTTATAATTATAGTTAAAGTAGTCTATGGTAAACTCCTCTTTCTTTTGAAAATGATATACAAACCAAATTGTTATTAAAACTAAATAATATTTTTATTGTAGAATAGTAACTATTTGGTTCTAATAGTTCACATATATGAAAGATAACAGTGAGGAGATTTTTTTAAAAAAATCTTTTTGTAATTCAATGACAGTTTAAGCGTTGTGTTATTTAAAATTGCTACGGACACTCAGAATGACCTAAAAAGTAAGTTTGGTGCAAGGTTCTCAGCTGGGTCTGTAAAGTATTTTAACTCAGATTTAAAATTTGCCTTTAGAATTAAAATTGATCAGAGAATAGAATCCTTCGAATGATTAGGCACAATTGCCCTTTATGAAATTAGATATTGGAAAATTTGATATGTGGCTGTTTGCTTAGAGCAAAATAATGGAGGAATGGCATTATTCCAAGGACACAGCCTACTTTGATCATTTTTATTATTTATCCTACTAACAATGTATATTGGTGGAATCACATCTTAGGTGTGAGGTTTGATAGTTTTAGCTTTGCTAGGGTATACAGAGTGTCATTTTGTGTCACAGTATGTATTTGAGAAATGAAGTAGAATATAAGGATGTGTCCAAGTAACACAGTGCTCACATTCATACTAAGGGTGTGACTCTAAACTTGTACAGTTACTTCGTAATACTGAATCAATGCCTGGTGCCATCAAAAAGAAGCCATGCTGAAGAGGTCTGAGCAACACAGTGCATTCACCCAACCTTCTCCTTGCTCAAGTAAATGCCTCAGGTTTCTCTGTGTCTCGTTTCTGTTTGAAATCTGAGCTTCAGCGTGAAGGTGGCTCGACTGTTGGATTCACTGGAAGGTCGGGTGGCGTCTGCTGGTGATCTTGGGCGATAATATTATTGGAGATTGCCTCTACCCTGTTGATAGGGAAACATTGATTTTACAACCTATCTTGCGTATAAGGGCAGTATACTGGGAATCTTCTGAAGCTAGTAATAAAGACCCTGAAAACAGTTTGCATTCAGCTCGCTTACTCCTGCAGCATTAATAGAGCGTAACTTTAAGTATTGTGAAATGAGTACTAAGTTGCAGGCATTTAGAAGGAAAAATAACTCTACTGAGCCACGGTTTACTCACAGAGACCGTTCCAGGGGTTCCGGACTTGTACCTTCTGCAAAATATCATTAAGAATTGCTAGGTGCCAGGATATCGAAGCATTAATCTAGCAAGTGTTAGAAAGTTTCTTTTAAAGCTAGTATTTGACGAGGCTGTTGAGCTCACATTCAATTATGTATGAAATTGAGATTTGCATTGTATTGCTTTGAGCTTTATTTATTCAGTACAACTACAGATATTTTAGCTCCATTAAAGCACAAAGCAAGGGGAAACTGTACAGGGAGGCATTTAGGAGAGAGGTGAAGGTCAGAGAGAAGATATACTTACCGTCTGTACTTTTATGCCCTCTGTACTGCTCATGGCATATAAAAATCCAGTTTTCATAACTTCGTTGCAGTTCCTGAGATCTGTCATACTGTAGCTTGCTTCATACCGCTACCACTAACTGTGTGTGTTGTCATGTAACTAACAAGCTTCCCAATGACCTTGTTCAAGCTGTTCGTTGATCGTCTTCTGGTTAAAGGTAGACACCGTATACTGTCTTTTAGGACAACCTTCAAAGTAAACGTCTGTCACTTGCCTAAGTTTCAGAACTGTGATGCTATAGACTGAGTCCATCTAGTTAACTGACTCCTTGTAAGGTAGAAATTAAAGTGGTGGTGGTGTGATCAAATTTATGACTCAGGTTCTGAGCTGAAGTTTTAGACACATTCTGCCACACGCAGGCATGCACATATATACACTCTCCCATACAAACTTTAGCCTTTGTTTTAGAGGCTGGATAGTACACACACACACACACACACACACACACACACACACACACACCCCTCTACCCTACACATTAATTAAAAGCTTTTATGAGAGGTTGATCCCTCAGGGGAATCGATAATAGATAAGTTGTAAACAAAACTCATTTAGATCTCACTCTGCACAGTTACAAGCTTTTGAATGATTTACACACAACTGTACCCTTAGCGCTTTCCTCTCCATTTGTAAAGATTCAGCAGTTATAGACAATTTTTAAGCTAGATTATGGTGGATCCTGACTTTAGACAGACTGAAGACCATTCAGTTTGCCCGCTATCATACTTGCTTCTTACCACAACAGAGCCTTATGTGGGATACATGTCTTCATGGATAATATTGCAAAAGAGCTAAAGAACACAGCATACAGTTTTAAAAATTTTGGAAGTTTATGTATGCGGTTCATGCAAGCCTTCAAAAATAGGTACCTTTTATTTTTTTCCAAGTAAGTCCATTTGTGTAGGTAGCAGATATTCATTGAAAGCTGTCGGTCAGATTCATGGTATAGGAAGGATCTCTACAAAAAAATAGGATTATCAGTTAGTTTTCAGGTGACTTTTCTGTAGCCAAGGATGCCATGTGGGAGTGTGCATGCAAGCAAGCATGTCCATCTGTGTGTGGTGTGTTCAGTATGCAGATTTATGTGCAGTTAACCTGCCACGGCCGGTTGAACATAGTTAAAACACCATTCTGTGACAAAGTTGGCTTCTCGTAACCACCAGTGAAGAGAGTTGAGAATACCTCACGTCAGGCGAAGAGACAGAGGGCCTCTTTCCGGTTACTAACACTCATGTCGCCCGTCTGGTGTGACCTGAATCCCTTCCACCTTCAGCGTAAGAGCTATTAGCTCCTGTCCATTCTGCATTGCGTGTGCTCTATTAACCGTCATGGTCTATTTCTGAAGTCCATTTAGTTCAGATCGTTTCTAAAGCTTTGAAGCCTTGAACCAGCTCCCCGAAAGATGTTTCTGTGTTTTAACGACCTTTCCATTGTGTGTTTTTGCAGCAAGCTTAGTAGTGGAGGAGCGAACGAGA
The DNA here is from genome assembly GCF_021556685.1 of Rattus norvegicus. NCBI lineage: Eukaryota > Metazoa > Chordata > Mammalia > Rodentia > Muridae > Rattus > Rattus norvegicus. Next base: position 39,953,360 of record NC_141542.1, on the reverse strand, counting down.
CAGATGAAAATGAAAGTTCACCGATTTAAGCAGACAACAGGGTCTGGGTCTAGTCAAGAACTTGACCACGAGCAATACTCCAAGGTAAAACGAGTAGACTAACCAATAGTGTCCCCTTTAGAAGCAACGGGTGTATGTGCTAGGCATGTGTGTGTGTGTGTGTGTGTGTCTGTCACAGCATTAGAGAGCTCGGAGCTGTGGGAGCTATGTGACTGAAATCGTCTTTAACTGTTGGTCTCACATCACAGTTGTTCATGCCGCCTGGCACGTCTCTTCTGCACCTTTACGTTTTCAGAAGTCACGTTACATTATGGAGGTATGAATGATTACACTTAGCAGGCACTACAATGAGGAAACACCAGAGCGAAAGACAAGGACTGTCCTTGGCTACATTTGCAAAAGCAAGCAGGGTTTCTAAGGCCACTTGTTGATGAAATAGTAGTATATTAATTTGGAGCAGTAAATGTACTTTACGTGATGTGGACTATTGAATTAATGACAAAAGCCAGACAACGTGATAATTTCGCCTATTTATTTGTCTTTAGTTAAAAATATATGCTGTTTTAATATTTCATAAGAATATAAGTTCTAATAAGCATTTAATTTATATTTCAGTATTATTTTCTAAGAATATACTAGATATCCATCAACCTTAATATCTAATGTTTAATTAAAATATATAGCCTATAACTGTATGAAAAACATTTATATGTGTTATCTGGTTTATTTTGAAATGTTTCTCCATATAACATGAGGTACTACTTGGTTACAGTTTGACATTCAGGAAGTCTTTCTAGAAATAGTGACCTATTGGGAATCGAAATAAGTACAAACTATATCAAATCAGTGTACTAAAAGCTTAAAATAAAGCCTCAACGTGACCATTTTTAAATAAACAAGTTTGCTCCTTGTAGAGCAACATAGCCAGTAGTTAATACAAACTGAAGGCCACAACAAAATGTGGTCTATCACTCAAAACATTCTCAATTGGATACAGGATATCTAAAAGTGCAGCAGTTAGAGCAGGCCCATCTTACACAGGGATGCCAGCCCACAAAGGTTTCCAGCAGCCTTTAAAAAAGTAGAATCAGTACAAAGAACCAGCAAAGTGGCACACACATCAAGATCAAGCAGAATCCTTGACTTCCTGTCAAGTAGTTGACTCCAGCTGTGCACATCTGTCTTCCTTTGCTTTATGATGATGTTCCCAGGCCATCAGCAGCACTCTAGTCTCTCTTTGCGGATAGCATCATGGCTTTTGTTTGCTGACAACCACAAATCACTAAAAAGCGATAAGGCAGGATGATTATCAGGATAGATTTTTTTTTTCCTTCAGAGTTAAGTTTGGTTACTTGAAATTTCTTCTTTCGGCAAATGCTTCAGTTAAGACCAAAATCCTTTCTTGATTTGTTATTCTTCTTCCAAAAGTCCTGTAGACCATCATAGGGTGAGGGACCAGAGCGGGAAGCAAGGATGAGATGGGGAAAGAGTTGGGATAAACTACTCAAAGCCTTTGGAGGTGAGATCTAGGAGTCCAATCAGACCATCAGCAAGGAGCTACAAGTCCAAAGCACCAGAGTTCTTGTAAAGTAGTAAAGAAGGTAACCCACCCTGCTGGGGAGGTGCAAACCAGGTTATACCCAGGTAGAGCATCAACCTCTTTTTGTTTTTCTCATGTATCCACAAAATTGCTCATTGAGCAAAGGTGCCAAGCCTAAGGGTCAACCCGCAATTTCCAGAACCTATTGGTAGAGGAAGAAAACCAATTTCTGCAAGTTGTCCTCTGATTTCCACTGGCTTGCATGCCTACACACACACACACACACACACACACACACACACACACACACACACACGAATACATTAATATGAGAAAATATTCTATTTCAACCGAACCACTTCCCAAAGAAACAGAATTCATTTACCAAAATCAGTAGAGTCTGTCACAAAGTTACTTGAAGCTTCGATATATTGAGATTCTGTTGTGACATCATCCAATCTAACCTGGCTACAAGTCTTGTATTCATAATAGCTCTCATTCACATTTACATGTTAATGCTTCTGTTATTTGTGTAGACTCCCCTGTCTCTTTTTTCATTGAATTTGAATATCATTTTTAAAATGTCTGGGCTGGCTCAGTGGTTACATTCCAAAGCTGATATTGTTTTGCAGGGAACCCACGTTTGATTCCCAGCACCCACAATGGGCAGTTGGCAATTGTCTGTGACTCCAGCTCAGGGGCGGTGGGGTGAGGATTACTTCTGACCTCCAAGGATCCCTCTAATATGTGCACACACCCACACATAGACAGAAAGAGATGCACATAATCACAGATAACTTTTAAGAAGTGATTGTTTTCATTTCCATTAATATTTACGTTAATTCCAAAGTAACGTGTTTCACTGTGACCTCATCACACAAGTACAGTAAGGAACTGTGCCCACACTTCCCTGCGTCTCTCCACATCTGCCGCCTTCTTTCTCCCCAGGGCGAAACCCCTTGTGTTTCATTCACTCACATGAGAGGCATATGGATCTATGTAAATATGAATGTGAAATACACGTCTCAATTTCTGTCTTCATGAGAGACGAAACATGAAAACTTGACTTCCAAGTAATGCCCTTTTATTCCCAATAATGGAATTATAGACTCCAGTTATAGCTCTGACAATAAATATGAGATCAGATATGTAGCTTTAAAATGTTTAAGAGTATCAAGAATGAAATTAAGCAAATCAGTATAACAGTTGTCAGTCTTTTTCATGTTATGTATCAGATAAAAATTGATATTTTCAGAACCAAAATATTTATGTCCTATGCCAGTGCTTCTAATGAAGTTTTCACTGAATTTAGTTCACGTAAATCAGAACTCATTGATATCAATGAGAAGTGGCTAGTATCTGTTTCAGCAAGTTCAAATGCTTTCCTGTATTTTCAGAGGAGAGTTCTCCTTTTACCCAAAACATTTTATTTTGCAAATGACTTTCATTGCTATAAAATAGTGCGGGGCTGGGGATTTAGCTCAGTGGTAGAGTGCTTGCCTAGCAAGCGCAAGGCCCTGGGTTCGATCCCCAGCTCCAAAAAAAAGAAAAAAGAAAATAAAATAGTGCTAGTGATTTCATAAATGTAGTATACGTTAAATTTTGGACTGTTCCCTTTATGGTATTTATGTACTTAGCCAATTTTAAAAAGTAATTAAAATTCAATCCTAATAAATTTGATGAAATAGTTGAAAATTCTACTGTACATGAAATTAGGTACCCATCCTCAGAATAGTTTTATTTGCCAACCAAACTAGATCTTGTTTTTCTTGGTGAAAGATTGCCAAATGAATTTGACCCTGAGAGCTTTTCGCAGCCTGACCTTTCTTCGGCCTAATGCTCTCCCAACGGAGTTGTTTCAGCAAGACTCTATGGACCTGGTCTTTCTTTGAAGGACTACATTGTCCTGTTCTTCCTCCAGAGTGAGGAATTCACTCCGACACAGCTGCTTTTCCATGTGTTGTTATTTGAAGTCAAATGCCCCAGTGATGGGTAGAAGCCATAACTGGAGGATAAAGTCCCACTTAGGCTGTCATTTATTAAAGGACTCTGTCTCTGTAATCCTGGAGCAGTCATCAAGAGTGTGGCAATGGCTGGTGGAGAGAGCTGCAGTGTTTATTATTACCAGCTTCTAAAAACAGTGACCCTATAATTAGAACCTTCCTTCGGACCATGACGTCTTTCCCTGCAGGATGACTGAATACATTCCTCCTGAGGTTCTTTCATTCTTCACTGTATAGTAAACGTATTTAGACTAATTTATTAAAGGGGACATTTAACAACTCACACTACATCAAAAAAAGAGCTTATTTCAAAGGTTAACAAGTTTTTGAGGATCAGTAAAAAAAAAGAGTAATAGAAAGTAAACGTAGAGTATTTAATTTCCTTCAGTTAATGTGGAGGAAACTGTATGGTAATTGTCACATATCCCAGTAGAATAAAATATGTAAAGCCGTTTTTATTCTCTTCTGGAAGAGTGAAGGTCTCTATTCACACAGACTGGGATGGAGATGACTTATAGAAAAGAGAGATTTCATTGATTAAATTTAGCAACATTGCTGTCCAACAAAACTTCGGTACATTAGAAATGATTCTGAGTGAAGTGAATCATGCTGGACTGGACGGAATCATGGTATCAGATATCAGATGTGACTTAATTTACCGGGGGACTGACCAACCACATCACATCAAATACATAAGTTATGTAAATTTGAGGCAAAATATGAATTAGGCTCTAGACTTAATATCATATTTAGTGAGTACACTTTGTGTTTAGTGGGATCTCTGGCTTTCAAAAATAAACACCACGGTGATAAAACTTTAGAAAAGTTAATTTTACAGACTTACCGTCAAGTGTGCAATTTTTTTCATGATTCAAAATTCTTTGGTAAATTCATACACAGAAGAGGGAAAGAATTTTAACTAACGTATTTTAAGAGGAAGTTTCCTTAAATAAGGAAAAATAAACAGGAGCACAGGGAGATTACTTCTTAAATTTTAGTTCCTAACAGAGTTTTGCACATAAGCTCAGGGGAAGAGATGGACATCTGTGGTGCATTTGAGAGAAATCATTCAAATTAATCAAGATTCATGCTATGAAGCAGTAGAGAAAATGAGACTTGGTCAAAGATTAACCAAGTTGTTACCCACTCACTGCTCTCAGAGCTAAAATTAACTTGCTTAGTAGGTGATAGCAGGGGTGCTAATATTTTATTTTATGTAATTGTATATAGTTCTTTCCTTCCATTACCAGAGAAAACGATTACTTAAATTATTTGTATTTAGAAAGATGGGGGCACTTTTTATAGTTAAAATATTATATATTCACTACATGGTCCACTCCAATAGGACAATAAAAATTGAGTAGAAATAATATCTTAGTAACCCTCCCCTGTGATAAATTTGCAATGATGACTTAGTGAAGTCCAAAATTTAATGTTATTCAAGATAAGAAAATGATGAAATGTAAATTTTCAAAAGAATGAGAAATGTGATATCAGGTTTTAAGCATGTCCAGATAATTCCCCGGATTTTTCCATGCAAGCACTATAAGTGTGTGTTCACTCTTCCAAAGTGGTATGTCGTCACTGAAAGGCTGTCGGGTTTTTATTGAGATTCCTCTATAATCTGAATGCTTCCCTGGCCTTCAGTTGCCCTTCTGTCCTTGACAGAGGTGTCCATTGGTTTCCTTTAGGTAAAGCAGTCCTTAACCTCAAGGTCGGTGTGTGTTCTGTTCCGTGACCCGATGGTGGAGCTCATCCTTTCTTGTGTTTAATCTTTAGTACAACATACATAAAGATCAGTACAGAAGCTGTGATAACGCGTCTGCCAAGTCTTCAGATAGTGATGTCAGTGATGTGTCCGCCATTTCCAGAGCCAGCAGTACCTCACGCCTCAGCAGCACAAGCTTTATGTCAGAGCAGTCTGAGCGCCCCAGGGGTAGGATCAGGTGAGTTGGCAATGCTGTCTCTGTTAACTGGATCTCTATCCTTCCTATGAAACTCATTTACCTTCCAGAATGTTCTGTGGAGAGTATAGTATAGATTGTGTAATGGAAACGTCTCATTATAACAATGGGGTGGGTTGAGCATGTGCCACACATTCTCCAGGATCACTGACAGAATATTTGATACCATTTCCTGCAAACTTACGTGTCTTACTTGCTCTGAGTTGCAATTGAAGGGGTCCTTGCAATGTAACATGATCAGTAGAGAGCCGTTTAGTCCAGAATTAGGAAGCTTTTCGTTTAGGAGACTTTATAACAAACATTTTAGTGTTTATGGGACAGTGGCCATCATAAATATTCAACCACATCATCATAGTGTACAAGCCCAACCACTAAGTGAGTGCAGCTGTCTATTTATGTTTGTAAGCATGTGTGTGTGCATGCCTGTATCATGCAGCACCACCTACTTGTATGGAATAGCTATTTTATTTTCCCAAAGAATATAGTTTTTGTTTTGTTTTTTGATTGTTTTGGTTTTGTTTTTTTTTTCCTCCTACTTAAGCCAAACAATGGGTCTGCCTTTCAAGGGAGACCGTGATGGATGTGAGAACGTGATACAGATTGTGTGAGTTGTAAAACATGGCCACCATTACCTCACCTGGTGTTCTTCGGTTCTTGTGTGACAAGTACCCCATAGAAAGCTAAGTACAAAGAACCTCAGACATTCCGGATCTGTCCAGCCTGAGCTAAATCAGTTGACAATTCATATTGTCTTGTTTTTGGAAACAGAAGTTTACAGAAGAAATCCAAGGAACTGAAGGGCTTTCCACTTAAATATGAATGCTAAAATTGTGAACAAATGAATTTTTGATACCACGAATTTCACATTTTGGTGCACAATAAATTGTACCCTGAAGTTGTCCTCTTCTGTTTCCCTTCCCCTTGCTTTGGCGCTGAGGGAAAGAACCATTCTCTTGTTATCAGTTTCACAATCTCATGGTTTAGATGAGTAATGTCTCTGATTTTGGGAAGACTGGGGAAAAGGCAAAGACACTTTAGGCAGCTTAACAAGGGACTGTGATTTCCTACAAGGAAGCTTAGCTTGAAGGGAGTGTATGGGAGCCAGTGTTGGTCAGTGGGGGAGATTCTAACCTCAAAGAAAAACTTAATGTTTAACTGTGCTGTAAGTAAAAGCGCAAAGTAGAAGACCCAGTCACCTTGACTCATGAGTTCTTTCTGAAGCTGGTAAGGAGAGAGGTCCTTCTCATCAGCCTACAGGAGACTGTATCCCTGGCAACCCAGCTCACACAAGCTTCCCGTTTCCCACTCTTCCCCTGCTGGGTAGCTTAAGACCCATAATAACAGGGATTTTCTTCATACAAGTGGATTATCTAAACCATGTTGCTCCTCTGGTAGCTAAGTAAGTTTCCTCGTTAGCTATGAAAAGACCTGCTTTTCAACTAATCCCAGTCTTGTGCTAGGGGTCCTCTTACACACAAAATGATAACACGATGGAATACAGGAAAAGATATGTGGGGGGCAGCAAAATTCTCCTGACACTCCGAAGCTAGGAAAGCTTTTGTATATATTTTCCATATGTAGCTACATTAATATGGGACTGGAGAGATGGCTCACAGATAAAGAGCACTGGCTACTCTTCCATAAGACCAGGATTCAATGCCCAGCATCTAGAGAAGGTTGTAATTCTAGTTCCCTGGGGTTTGATGGCCTCTCCTTGCCTCTGTATGAAGTGCACAGCCATTGTGCAGGCAAAAACACCCACACTCGGAAGATAAAATCAAAATAATTAAAGCACACACACACACACACACACACACACACACACCACCACCACCACCACCACCACCACCACCACCACCACCGCCGCCGCCGCCGCCACCGCCGCCGCCACTGCCACCACCACCACCACCACACCATAGAACTCTGCTGTCAAAATCAACCCTCTACTAACAGCTTGAGATGAGTTAGTTTGCCATAAAAAGCAGTAGCTAACTGGGGTAGAGTGAGAGGTACACAGTCTCCTGTTGTAAATACCCATGCTTCCACTGGAAACTGCATGGTGACTGTTCATTCTTCCCTTAATCCTATGTATTCAAAGCCACTACTGAGAAAAAGGACAAAGTTGAACAGCTTCAGTGACAGAATGTATTCAATATCAACCTTTTAGTTCCTATTATGTAAAAGGACTTTATTCTTTTGATACTGCATTAAAGTATAAGACAGACCAAAAGCTCAAGGGGCCTTTATTCCGCCAAAGGCTTGAACACTTTTCTTACCTTCTAAATACCTGTGTACATCTCCTGTCATTCTGACAGGATGTAAACCATGTTTTCTAATGTGTTGCCTCAGAAGATCTCTATTTGGAGAACTGACAAAGTGATTCTAGACGACATTACAGAATTTATTAAAGTCAATTTAGTTCCCTAAAAGTCACTCTAGTATCTAAGTTGTCGGGAGGGTCTATAAACAAACATCATACAACACTTTCTTATATAATACAATAAGATTGTCACTTAAAATACCAATGTTTTCTAAACTCCGGCTATTACATTTCCAGTGATATACGTCAACTTGACACAAGCTAGAATCATCATAGAGGAGAGAGTGTCAGTTGAGGAAATACCTCCATGAGCTCCAACTGTAAGGCATTTTCTCAATTAGTGATCAATGTGGTTGCTGCCATCCCTGGACTGGTGGTCTTTGGGATTTATTAGAAAGCAGGCTGAGCAGCCCATGTGAGTAAGCCAGTAAGCAGCACCCCTCCATGGCTTCTGCATCAGCTCCTACCTACTTGATCAAGTCTTGCTTCTATTCCTGTCCTGATTTCCTCCAGTGATGGATTGATATCTGGAAGGATAAGCTGAACAAACCCTTTCCTCTTTCATTGTTGTTGGATCACACTGTTTTGTTGGTTGATGATCAGGCAGTTGGACACAAAAGGGAAGAGACCATTCCTTTCTCCAGACATGTCCCCTTCTAGGGAGCTCAGTTCGAAGTGCTCTTCCTGTCCTCTCCTGATAGACTAAATATTTTGTTCAACACCATGCTAAGCATCGTTTAGGTTTTCATTTTCACTTTCCCGGAAAGGTACAGAAAGAAAAGAAAATAGACTGCAGTGTTTGTTTTAGGGTAAATAATGTTTTTGCAGATACAATTACTTAAAGGTTGTAGAAATGTTACAAATTGTTCACAAGTGTGAAGATGTTTCAACAAGGCAGAATCGACCCTTAGTATCCCAAATGAAGGGCGTCAGTGGGGCTCCGATCGACAACACTTCTGATAAATTCTGCCTGCACTTTACATATGGAGTCTCCATGGGGCCTAACTTCTCAAAGGAGAGTCTTTTTCTGAATGCACTATGTGGTTGCCTGTCATAGTATGTAATACGAATGTGCACATTACCAAGTTGATGACTCAGTCATCAGGACCTGAGTTAGGATGCTCTGAAGCCACCAAAAAAAAAAAAATTGTAGACGCAAAACTGTTTGCTTGCAGATGGAGCTGGGACAGCCTAACAGGAAGACCCCTGGGTCTTATTGACCATCAAGTACAGTGACATCAACAAGCCCAGAGGTCAGTGAATAATCTTAGCTCAGAAAAGGAGGCAGAAGGATTGGAGCATCCACTAGGCAGTTCAGGGCGCTTCAGACTCTTGTAGATGTGAGTTCAGTTCCCAGCACCCATGTCAGGCAGCTCCTAGCCACTTGTAACTCCAGACCCAGGCTATCCATCACGTTGGCAAGTAATTGGGTCCACATGCATGTGCCTACACAGACACATGCCCAGACAAATAGTTAAAAATTGAATCTTTTTTTTTAAAACAGAGAGTGATTGAGGAAGATACTAGACATTAATTTTAGCTTCTACCCACCCATGCAACCTGCACTCACCCGTGAACTCATAGACACAGAAGAGGACACAGAGAGTGGAATCCTGAAATTCCTATTGTTTCCGAATTCTCGATGTTCATCTTTATCCTACGTCCCTCTCATTCAAGCCGGACAAATTTCATGCATTCCTGTAATATCGAACTTTAAAAGCAAACATGAGCATAATATGAAAGTTGTTTTCGGATGTTACATAATTGTGTGTTTTTAATTGTTTCTTTGATAATTTCATAGAATGCGTTTTGTGCCTACTCAACCCCCTTTTCCCAACTCCACCCAGATCCACTTTTCTTCGCTACCTAACTCTCTCATTTTTAACTTATCAAATCTATTTAATGCTGCCCATATACTTCCAATATGCAACCTTCTGGTGGAATAGGATTGATTTATCAGAGGCTGTGCTCTTAGAGAGAACTGGTTTTCCCTCTCCCCTTTGTAGTCAATTGCTAATAACTCTTCAGCTAGGTCGAGACTCTCTGCCCGCCTGCCCTTGCGTAGCTTAGGCTTTGTCTGGCTTCAGCTTATAAAGATCTCGTGCATGTGGCCATGGATGCTGTTAGTTCCTATATGCTCTGCTCTGCTGTCTGTGGATGGCGCTGTTTCCCTGTAGTCATCTACCACCTATGGAACACACACTCCCTTACCTCCTCTTCTTGCACAGTGCTCCCTGAGCCTTTCAAGAAGGCAATGATATAGGTAACATGATGTCCTCTTTAGGGTTAAACATCCTCTAGTTTCTTATTCTCCACACCTCAGCCACTTCAGGGTCTCCATGTTAACTGCCATCAGCTGTAGCTAGAAGCTTCTCTGATGAGGGCTAAGAGAGGCGTTCATAGTTATAATGATAAATCAATAGAAGTCGGTTTAATACTATGTCCATTTATCAGAATAACAAGAGTAGTTTCTCCCTAGGGACTATGACCTGTCTAGCCACGGGTCCATGGCCCAGAGATCATGCCAGTTGTCGGTTTCATCTTGCAGGGTAGGGCTTTAAAAAAAATGGTTCCTCTCAGATGTCTGTGACACTTAGTGCAAGCAGTGGGCATGCCTTGCCAGGCCAGTCATTATTGCTTCTGGCAGAGTTCACAGCAGGAACCCTGTGGATGGTGATCACTCCTTTTTTGCTCCTCCATTAATGTGAGTAGCATCTTTTAGCACTAGGCAAGCTAGCCAATATGCAGGAAGCATCCAGGTTAACACCGTGTGGATTTCTCCATATTCTACGACCTGAGTATGAGATGACTCCAGCAATAGGGTCTTAGCTTCCATTTCTGGGGGATGATGAATAGCCTAGGCAACAGGTTGTAATGTGTGGGAGTCTCACTGGCCAACAGCTCCAAAAGAGATAATCCATTCCTCTCACCGGGCACTTTATGTGTTAGCTTGTGCTGTGTAGTAGGCATTGCCACCTCCCTGCATGGTAACCCTGATTTAGCTCTTTATAAGTGTGCATATTTATACTTTAGGAAGCTCTCACAATGTTTCTGGATGCCTTATTACAAAAGGTCTTTGTTAGGGCTTTGCCCCTACCCGGACAGAAAATACTAAGACACCATGGTTCCATGTGGAGAGGTTTAATGAGAGAAGAGTAGAAGAGAGGATAAGTGGCTGGCCATGGGCATGTGAGGGGGTTGGGGGGAGAACAGAGAAAAACAAAGAGCAAGAGGGGTAAGAGAGGGTAAGAGGGAATAAGAGAAGGAGGGGGCAAACAGCCCCTTTTATAGTGTCAGGCACAGCTGGCTGTTGCCAGGCAACCACGGGGCGGAGCACCCCTGGCTGCTGCCAGGTAGCTGTGGGGGTGGAGCTTAAACAGAATATTGAGAGTCTTCAGTGTTATTTACCCTCCAGATATTCCCACCAATGTCCTGCCCTCCCAGTCCCCCAACCAAACGTAACCATTCCAGATCCATTATTCCCCCTTTAAACCTTTCTACACCTGCATTCCTTTTCTTCATTATTGGTGCAATCACTTAGCACACGGGAGAATATTAGAAGATTTGTCAAAGCTAATGATTCTGAAACAGAACATTTTGCTTTACCAAAGTCAACTTCCCACTGCAAGGGGGAATTGAAAAAAATCAGACTGGAAGGACTGATGCAAATAAATTTTTGTCCTTTTACTAGCCGCTTCTGAAAGAGCAGTTCCGTTTTCATTGAAAGCAGTTATTTTTACACTCAGCCTGTGAAAGGTTTAAAAGGATTTAAAGCCGGTTATTGCCTGCCCTTGCACAAATGGCCTTCTTGAACCTATACATTTACGAAAATTTGGCCTTTTGATGTCAGGAAGTCATGAGGGGAAGGTTATTGTATTCATCTGGGCCTTTTGAAAGGAATAAGCTTTAATTAATTTAGTTTAACATTAACGAAAGGGTTTATACCTTTCTAGAGGTCACTACAGTTATGCTTGCAGAACAGTTACAAATATTATTTCAAAATTCCCTTTTACCCTATTAGATCTCTCATTTAGCACGGAAATGCAATGGAATATTCTTAGGATTTTTAAAAAATGCATGGGACATGAATTTAACTGAAACAAACTCTCTTGAGTTTCCAATTGTTTTGTTGCCTCCTGGCATGAAACACACTCAAGTGTGAGTGAGTACGGGGGACCTTTTATGTTCCTCGGAACTAAACGTATATGTCTGCTTGCTATACTTTGAAACACAAAACTTAATAAGCTCTAAAACACACCAGTAAGCATTTAGATGACCAGAAGAAGATGATCCCGGGGAGGGAAAATATGGGATAGAGCACATCAGAGAAAAATCTCTTTACCTGATATTCCAGTTTTTCTACTTGGCTCCAACAGTTCGAGATTGGTACGTTATTAATGAATGTATCCCCTCATAGTATATTGAAACTGTGAGCAACAGGTGACTGTCCTACTCTCCCTTTAAAACTACTTCACTTTTGTAATGAGCATATTAATAACCTGATGTAACGTTCTTCTCAAACCCACAATGGCATCGTCTGTGCCACATGCCTAAGTTATTATGCCGTGACATATAGGCGCAAAAATATTGGTGATATATGAATTAGCACACAACAGTCTTGAGAGTTATCAGTTACAGAATGTTTGGAGTGAATGGGTTCTTGTCCTGGGTAGGGTCTTTCTCGCCCAGTACTTTGATGTCTATTCTGAAGCAAAGCAGAAATGTTATGGTTAAAACACAGTCTTTTGGCTCCCGAGTTACCTTTGTAGTCGACCAGTTTGAGAGGTTAATCAACATGTGTCCTGCTACATTCTGTCCTGTTGGTGACTTTATTAAGTGGAGAAAAATGAAGCAGTCAGTTGCAATTAACAAAGTTCCCAAACCTTGAAATAAATAAATCAGGAAAAGCTTATCAGAATGAGGTTGTTCGTGGAAACGGCAGTTAGATCCTAGTGGCTACATTGACTACTCTTCATTACTGTGATTGATTACTCGGACATAAAGCAGCTCAGTAGAAAAAGAGTTGGTTGTTGCTGCTGTTGTTGTGGTTGTTGCTGTTGTTGTTATTGTTTTTTCTTTTTTGGCTTACATGTCTACAGGGATACAGTCCACCATGGCAGAAAAGGCCTGGCAGCAGGACCATGAAGTGACCCTAGCAGGAAACAGAGCGATCACATTTTATTAGTCCGTGGGAAACAGAACAGGAGAGAGAAAGGGAGGGGAGGGAGGGGGAGAGAGGGAGACAGAGAAAGGGGAGAGGGAAGGAGAGAGAGGGAGGAGGGAAGGAAGAAAGAAAGATAAAAAGAGGGGGTAGGGAAGGAGGGAGGGAGGTAGAGAAAGAGGAAGGGAAGGGGAGGGAGACACAAAGGGAGAGGTAGGAAGGACGGAGGGAGAGAAAGAGAGAGAAAATGAGAACGTTTATGAATGGATGAACATGAACAGATAGATTAAAGGCCTGACTTTAAATCTCTAAGCCTACCCAGTGGCATCCTTCCTCCAGAGTACTGCAGACAGATTCTATAATCTTCCCAAAATGATGCACCACTATGGACCAAGTGTCCAAACACACAAATTACCACCGAGCCTAGTTCTAATCTTCATAAAATAACTATAAATCACAATTTTATAACTATGATAGAATAGCAACTTTAAAAGAAGTATACCCCCTCATAGGTACTTGAAGTAATTTATTTTTGTTCTGAGGTTTTCCTGAGGCCAGTTATCCTGCTGTTTTGCTGTGTCTTTGAACACCCTTTAATATAGCCAATTTGTGTGATGACTGTATCTAGGAAAAATCATTAAGAAAGTAACCCTTTGGAAAATTTTCTTGCTTTCTCTTGCTCTCTTGCTCTCTTGCTCTTACCCTCTTCCGCCTTTGTCCCTTCTCTGCCCATTCCCGTCCCCTCTTCTCTTCACCTGCTCATGGTCAGCCTCTACTCCTCTTCTTCCTCCTCCTCCTTCTTCCTCCCCACCCTCTCTCTCTGCCTCTATTGCCCTCTTAACTCCCCTCCCCATGCCCTTAATAAACTCTATTCTATACTTTCAAAGGGGGAAATTTTTCCTGTTCTGTGAAAGTGTACTCATATATTTTCATACTCGGTAATTGCTGATTCCATTACATTATATCATTCGTAGCTCATTGTTTTAATGACTCCCGTGCGTGAACTCATTATTGCCATCAAATACTGGGCTAAAAAAAACACCCTGTCTATGCAGGTACTTACCTGTTATTTGGGATAGTTACGTCGTTATTCTTTCATTCAGAATCATTGCTTCCTAATCATCTCCCTTTTCACCCCTCAGGTTCTTGACTTGTACCTTCATCCACAATGGCTATATTTCCATATGCATGTCTTTAAATTACATATGCTTTTGTGTTAGGTTTTGCATGTGTTTGTGTGTGCCTCTTCTTATGTGTGTGTGGTGGGGATGGGGCAGCTGCCTGAGTATACGCATGGCAGCAGAGTGCAGAGCCCAACCTTAGGTGTTGTCCCTCAGGAGTCACCCACACTGATTTATGAAACAAGATTTGTCATTGAGACCTAGGGCGTAAAGTTTGGCTATTGCTGCTGGCCAGCCCTCTGCAGGGGTCTCTGTCCCCCCACGGCTGAGGTTAGGAGCACACCGTACCACATGCTTCTCTAGAGATGCTGAGGATTAACCAGGGACCCCATGCTTGTGAAGCACACACTTTTCTACGTTAACCCCCAGCTTTTGGACTAGATATTCTAATAAGTAAATTTTGTTCAGCATAATCATTGCTGTGATGGAATCGTTAGTAATAGCATTTGGAAATAAATATAAAAGGAAGTGCAACCTATAAAATTCATGTGAGCTACAGAATGAGAACATGTAGGATCAGAGGTTCAAACTATGAGTTATTTTTCTTCATATAACCCCAAAAGATTTTGTTAATTTATAACACAGTAGTTAAAATAAATATGAGGTATCAATGATAATATAAATGTTCATACACCCACCATCAAGCATGCTAGCTGGATCCCTGTATCCCTTATCCAATCTCAAGCCCCTTGCATGGGACATACATCAGCATCCAATGATCCCAGAGGCAGTTCTCTGCCTTGCCAAATCATTATCAAACTTCAGCCATTGCGTGGCCAACATTTCCTGCACCTCATAGTTATGTACCAGTGTTTCATGATCAAAGTCAACATAGCTTGCTGGAGTTAATGTTGACCATTACCACAGGACACATCTCCTTGTTTCACTCTTACTCTGATAGTTAGCATCATATCTTTGTGTGTGTGTGTGTGTGTGTGTGTGTGTGTGTGTGTGTGTAAATATACCCTTGTTATGATCCATAGTAAACATGTAAATTGATTTGAGGAGAATTGCAACCCTCAATTAGCATGTTGGGTGTTCCATTGTCAACTGCTGGGTTTTTTCTGATTCTTTAGTGTCTGTCAATGAAGTCTTAAAATGTTGTCTGTCTTAAGCTCGTAAGTGTGTAGCTACTGTTATATACACCATAAGTATATATCTACTGTTATATATATTCTGAGTGTATAGCTACTGTTAGACACATCTTAAGTGTGTGTGTGTGTGTGTATGTGTGTGTGTGTGTGTGTATATATATATATATATATATATATATGCGCATGGGTATGTGCCTTTGAATAAAGAGGCCACAGGCATGAGAGCCCTGGGAGCTAGAGTTTAGGTAGTCGTGTGGTTCCTGATAAGGGTTCTGTAAGCTGCACTCAGGTCATCCACAAGAGCAGTACCTACTTTTAGCCACTGAACCATCTCATCAGCCTACAGAATCTATATCTACATCTACATCTATAACTATACATCTATAACTATATATCTATATCTATATCTATTCTGGCTAGGTGTGGTAGTGCGCATCTTTAATCCAAGCTTTCAAGAGACAGACACAGGCAAATCTCATGAGTTCAAGGCCAACCTGGTCTACATGGTCTACATGGCAAGTTCCAGACTGGTCAGGACTACATACATATCATTTCTAATTTCACCTGCCTGAAAGGCATTGCTTTCCAAGCATCTGTGCTCTGTAGATGTTCCACATGCGCTGGGGAAGTGAGTCAGGGTAGTCACAATGTAGTTATCTGTGATTCAGTGCATGATACACTTACATCGCTCAAAGCTTCCACAGGTTTTCTCATGACTTTTGCTCATTTGCTTCCGTGTTTGTCGAAACCTCGACTCTTCACCCTCTTTAAATGAGATCTGCCAGGTTCCTTTTGATTCTGTCTGCTTTTACATTATATAATCGGTTTAGCAGCCTTACGTATAGACTTCATTCGTTTTCATGTCCATTTGGCTTTTATTATTATATTTTAAATCTCTTTATTCCTACTAGTACTCTTGCTTTAAAACCAGACTTGCTCACAGTATCTACAGTATTCTTCCTGCCACCAAACATAGTAGTTGGATCTTGTGAATTTTTGCTCTTTTCTCTGCATCTTGACTGTCTGGTCAATGAGTGTTCTATCCTGTGCTTGTTTATCCCTGGAAGCAAAGCATTCATTCTGGTTTCTGAGAGATACAGGAAAATTTTTGCTATCTTATTTTCTCCTTTTACTTTCAATTTTTTTCTACTTGCATAGTTTTAGTGGAATTATTCTTAATTCCTTCCCTGGATATTTTGCTAACTATGCCACATTTTGCAGCAGTGCTGGCTGATTTAGTGTTTCAAGTTTGGTTAATAGTAAATTTAAAGTCAACAATTGCCCGAACATCCTCATAGGAGGCGTAGACAGAACTATCCTACACATTAGCTCTACTAAGACTCCTTCTCACTTACATAAGTTTTGCAATGGTTTTTATTATATTGGTTTTCATTAAATATTATTCTTCTGTCAAATACATTATATTGATGCAGTTATTGTCTGACGGCCATTGTTTTTGTGCCTCATAGACAGTGGTGGACAACAGGGGTGGACAGTAGTGGACAGTGATGAACAGTGGTGGACAACGGGTGGGCAGTAGTGGACAGTAGTGGACAGTGGTGGACAGTAGTGGACAGTGGTGGACAGCAGTGGACAACAGCAGTCATTCCATTGTTCATTCTGGAAGCCATGTTAGAAATGGCGGTACATGGTACCCTTAGTCTGAGGTGTATGCTATTCCTCACTGTTCTTTATGATTTTGGTGTACCAGTCCTGACCCTGGAACTATACCTTGCCAATACAGAACAGCCTCTGGATATTACTCCTCATATGATCACCGGCCTATTTTTGGTTTTCCTTTGGTGCTTTAGTTAAGGAGATAACACCAGTGTGAGCTTAGCTTTGTGATTTAATCGATCCCACTCCCCAGCTTCCTGACATTTCTAGGTTTACGAAGATTAAGTGAGTTTTCACAGCACCATCCAAATCCTTTCTAGAAAAAGAGGTTCACAGGTGATGTGTAGGTTGCTGTGTCCACCATTCTTAAACAATGGCACACTCTAGTAATATCCAAAAAAGGAAACCATAAATGCGGGGAACATATACTTTGTAAGCGTGAGAAGAATTGAGTATGCAGTCTTTCCTCCAAGGAGGAAACAAGTGCCAAGTCAGAGCAGAGCTTGCGTCTCAAAGTGGAACTTGGGTCCTTCGATCCTTAGAGTTGGAGAAAATAACCATCAGGATCAAAGAGAGGCAAGTAGCAGGGAGCTGGGGCTGGAAAATTATGAGGAAGGAACGACAGCGCAGCGGGAACGGGGCAGTGTGGGTCTCAAGGAGTAATGGAAGTAAGGGACGGAGGTAGAAGGTCTCAGGTGAGCAGTGGTAGGAAAGGTTGACAGAGAGCATGCTGTAGTCAGAATTCCCAGGACTGTGCAGCATGAGCGCAGCAAGCCAGCCTGACTTGGAGCTCGGTCTCTAGGTCACTCATCTTGATGCTATCCCTGACCCATATTGAGAGACGATGAGCAGTTGCTCTAGGTCTCAACTTATTTGCGTCTAATATGCAGATGCTACAGCTGACTATCCAGGGAGTAGCAAAGTCCACTTCCTCCTTTTATTTTTAAATTGGATAATTCTTTATTTACATTTCAAATATTATACCCTTTCTCGTTTCCTGTCCATAACTTCCTATCCCATCCCCCTTCCCCCTGTTTCTATGAGGGTGTACCCCCACCCACCCACGCCTCCCCACCTCCATGCCCTGACATTCCCCTACACAGGGGCATCAAGTTTTGGCAGGGACAAGGGCTTCTCCTCCCATTCGTGCCCAACAAAGCCATCCTCTGCTACATATGCAGCTGGAGCCAAGGGTCTGTCCATGTGTACTCTTTGGATGGTGGTTTATTTCCTAGGAGCTCTGAATGGTAGGTATTGTTGTTCTTATGGAATTGCAAACACGTTCAGCACCTCAGTCCTTTCTCTAACTCCTCCATTGGGGACCCTGTTTTCAGTTCAGTGGTTGGCTGGGAGCATCTACCTCTGTATTTGTCATGCTCTGGCAGAGCCTCTCAGGAGACAGCTTATCAGGCTCCTGTCAGCATGCACTTCTCGGCATCAGCAATATGTCTGGGTTTGGTGGCTGTATATGGGATCCATCCCCATGTGGAGCAGTCTCTGGATGGCCTTTCAGTCTTTCCTACCCACTTTGTCTCCCTATTTCCTCCTATGGGTATTTTTGTTCCCCCTTCTAATAAGGACTGAAGCATCTGTACTTTGTTCTTCCTTCTTTTTGGGTGTCATGTGGTCTGTTGATGGTATCTTGGGTAATCTAAGCTTTTGGGCTAATATCCACTTATCAGTGAATGCATACCATGTGTGAGTTTTTTTTCTGTGGTTGGGTTACCTCACTCAGGGTGATATTTTCTAGTTCCATCCCTTTGCTCATGAATTTCATGAAGTCATTGTTATTGATAGCTGAGTAGTACTCCATTGTGTAAATGTACCATATTTTCTGTATCCATTCCTCTGTTGAAGGGTATCTGGGTTCTTATCAGCTTCTGGCTATTATAAATAAGGCTTCTATGAACATAATGAACCATGTGTCTTTGTTATATGTTGGAGCATCTTTTGGGTATATCCTCAGGAGTTGTATAGCTGGGTTTTCTGGTAGTACTATGTCCAATTCTCTGAGGAACCATCAGACTGATTTCCAGAATGGTTGCACCAGTCTGCAATCCCACCAACAATGGAGGAGTGTTCCTCATTCTCCACATCCTTGCCAGCATCTGCTGTCACCTGAGTTTGTGATCTTAGCCATTCTGACTGATGTGAAGTGGAATCTCTGGATTGTTTTGATTTGCATTTCCCTGATTACTAAGAATGTTAAACATTTCTTTAAGTGCTTCTCAGTCATTCAAAATTCCTCGGTTGAGAATTCTTTGTTTAACTCTATAGCCCATTTTTTAATAGGGTTATTTGATTCTCTGGAGTCGAACTTACTGAGTTCTTTGTATATATTGAATATTAGCCCTCTATCAGATGTAGGATTGGTAAAGATCTTTTCCCAATCTGTTGGTTGCTGTTTTATCCTAATGACAGTGTCCTTTGCCTTACAGAAGCTTTGCAATTTTATGAAGTCCCATTTGTCAATTCTTGATTTTAGAGCATAAGCCATTGGTTTCTGTTCATGAAATTTTCCCCAGTGCCCATGTGTTTGAGGCTCTTCCCCACTTTTTCTTCTGTTAGTTTGAATGTATCTGGTTTTATGTGGTCCTTGATCTTGATGATTTGAACGTTGTACAAAGTGATAAGAATGGATTGATCTGCATTCTTCTACATCCTGAACTCCAGTTGAACCAGCATCATTTGTTGAAAATGCCATCCTTTTGGACTGGATGGTTTAGCTCCTTTGTCAAAGATCAAGTTACCATAGGTGTGCGGGTTCATTTCTGAGTCTTCAGTTCTATTCCACTGATCTCCCTGCCTAGCTTTGTACCAATACCATGAATTTTTATCACTATTGCTCTGTAATACTGCTTGAGGTTAGGGATGATGATTCCCCCCAGAAGTTCTTTTATTGTTGAGGATAGTTTTCAATATCCTGTTTTTATTTTTTTTGTTGTTGTTGTTATTCCAAATGAATTTGAAAATGGCTCTTCTAATTCTAAGATTTCTCTCCCTCCCCTCTTGCACTTCTCTCCTTAAATACGACAACACTTAAAATGGACTCTTACACAAAGCTAAAACTCAACCACATCACTGAGGTAAAATTTAAAGATGCCATATTTCAAATTTGAATAAATTGACAAATCAAAGTGAGTAGAAATGTCAGGAGCAGGTCTTCTAAGCAGGTATTAAAATAAAAGGTAAAATTCGCTAAAATAAAAGTCGTAACTTTGAAAAGAATCATCTGTCTAATGTCTGATGCTGGCAAGAGTTTAAACTGGGCAAATCTTGGAACAGTGCCTTATACTAAGAGTAACAGAAGACTTGGACTCTGCCCGGAGCTGGGCAGGTCTGTCCTTCTGTGAAGAAATCAGGACACTGCTATGAGAGCAATCCAATAGCAACTGATGAAGAAATAAGGAGCTCATGGATTTGAAGGACAGAACGGGAGGGTATGTGGGGAGTTTGGAGGAAAGGAAGGAATTATTTAATTAAATTACAGTATCAAAAAAATAAATAAAACAAGGCAGGCAGAGGAGAGGCGGGTTGCTAGAGACCGACTGTGCACTGTATGTCTTCATTATTTAACCACAAATTTCATAGGAAATACAGCTGCTCTAATACTTCTGTGAACAGGGCTGTGGCTCAGTCTACTCTACGACTGACAGCACAGCTTTTAGTGGATTAGGTTTCCCATACACAAAACTATAAACGCCGAACAAGAGCAAAAACAAAAACAAAAGCAAAAAGAAAAACACAGGACACCTGCTGTGTGGACCTATTTTGCTCCGAGGATGCTTTCGGACACGGGAATACGGGAGGTGGAACCTGAACACGTAGCCGAGGTTTTACTGCGCTGAAGAAACTGACAGAGGAAGTGGTAGCTAGCAAGTGAAGCGCTTCAGTATTGGCCGCAGGCTTCCTTTCTCTGGCGAGTTAATCATTCAGTGGGAATGTTTTCCATAAACCAAACAAAGGCAGCCACTGGAATGGAGAAGTGCAGACCCAGATCATCACAGGCAGTGCTGGATCCTTAGGAGGCGGAATGAACCCAGAGGTCCGCAAAGACAGGGAGGGAGACTGAGATAAACCCCTTTGTTTTCCTATAGAAGAGAAGTTAGTTCTTGCCTTTCAAGCAAGAGCAACTGAACTCACCTTTGTCACAGTCTGGGCATTGTGAAGGACATGGTGACTCAGTCTTTTAATCCCAGCACTTGCTCTGTGAGTTTGATGTCAACCTCAACTACATAGCAAGGGTTTAGCAATGTAGCCGGGGCTAAAAGGTTGACATTCTTTTAAAATAAACAGCTACAAAGATCTGGGGATTGTGGCACATGTTTGCAGTCCTGGCTCCGGTCAGGTTGAGACAAGTGGATCTCAGGTCTCTGGCAAGCTAGCCTAGCCTCCTTGGTGTGTTCCTGGCCTGCGCTAGATGCCCATCTAAAAAGGGGTGAAGGATGGACAGACCTCTCGGTGAGAACTACCTTCTGTAAATGCAGATTTTATAGATACAACATTCTCTTCTGGCCTCCACAGATGCCTGCGTGCAGGGCCCACCCACAGATACACAATATACAAATTTAAAATAAAGTTTGTAAGAAAACTGCATGGAATCTGATAATTAAAATCCAACGATGCATGCATGCATGCATGTGCACAGTGGGAGACAAAAATCAAAAGCCACAACCCCTGAAGGAGCAAGTTTCAGAATAAACTGTAGCAGAAAAGAGACTTCGCATTCATTTCTGCGCAGGACTAAGACAAAATTGTCATTGTGCCAATAGAAAGGAAATGTTGTATCCCCGAAGGATGGCTCACCTGGTAAAGGTACCTGCCACACACCCTGACAATTTGGGTTTCACCTTTGAGATCCATGAGGTGGAAGACAAGATTCTTCACCTGGAAGTCATCTTCTGACTTCCTCGTGTATGCTATGGCACGCGCGTTCCAACAATGAAGATAATAAAACTAACATGATTCAAAATTTAAAGAAAAAAATTAGGTTTCGGAGAAAAGTATGCTCTAAAATTGGCAACTGAAAATTCTGAGGTGTCCCAAAAGAAAGGAGACAATGACTAGCTAAAAGAAGGAGCATACTAATCAAACGGGGACTTTTAATATATTCATTAACATATTCAATAATGAGTGGTTGATGTGTCCAGGGACCTCAAACCCATGCTCCACTGTTCCTGTCGTGTGTGTGTGTGTGTGTGTGTGTGTGTGTGTGTGTGTGTGTGTGATGATTGCATGCAGGTGGATGAGCAAGTGAAGTCAGAAGACAAATGCAGGACTCGGGTGTGTGTCCACTCCTTACCCACTTGATTGGCACAGGATGTTTTTTGTGCACAGCGGTCCTATATGCTTTGCGTATTCAGTCTTTCCCTTCCTATTACTATGAAGGGAGACTCATGGAGTTTCACGCCTGGACAGCGTTTGTGTTATTCTGAAAATGGTAACTGTAATGTAAAGAAGAATTTGGAGACTCAAAAAAATGCATATTTTAGTTGTCAGGGTTGGAAAACCCGTGATCCAAATACAAATCTTAGAACAGTTGTGAGGTAATACAGTTCTTAATTTCAGGCGGGGGAAGATGCGGAAGTAGAAATGTGTGGGGGAGGGGCGCCTAAGACTAAATGGCCCTGGTAGACTTGCCTCTTGCCCGCAGGTGTCTCAGTGATTGCAACACACCTAAGCACCCGGGAGTGGAGCTGTCCCCCAGGGATGTGATGCTTGACTACCACGTAGGAGATAGGAGGCTCAATTGTCACACTGCAAAGAGAACAAAATTATATATTACAAAAAAATACAAGTGATTCATATGCAAAGGATGATATTAAAAAGATAATAATAGGGGTTATACAGATATATCAGTAATATTATAAAAATAAGTGTCTTTATGGCAATTTAAAAATCCAATCAAGGTGAAAAGAGAAGAAAACAGCTAAAACTATCTACCTTGTTTGTGAGCACATGCTAGGTGGGCACACTTATTCCTATTTGTCTACTTCTGTTGCCTTGGTGTTGCCCGGGATGGACACTCATGATGCATGCATATGTGGGTGGACACATGCTTGTACACACACACACACACACACACACAAACTCAAACAGACTCACATATACAGAGAGAAAGAGAGGGGGGGGAGAGAGAGAGAGAGAGAGAGAGAGAGAGAGAGAGAGAGAGAGAGAGCACATTTAGAGCAAAGCACACGAGGAGACATGTCCCAGGGCAAAGAGAGGAGCAAGAGCAGTGTCTCAGTCTGACTGTTGCCAAGACTCTTAGATGCATGAGGGATGAATGAGTTCCTTTTCTCTGTGGGAATTGGATGGTGTGCTATCAGGTCCTCTGGATAATCTAGACAATGACAGGGAAGCTAGGTCCTGCTATAGGACCCAACAGGTGGGGGATTTGAAAGTCTACTGAGTGTGGATAGCCTACCGCATGTGTCTTTCTCTTGGAAGACCTGGAAGTTAGCCATCGTAAGTGCTTTTGTGATAAATACATTAATCTACCTAGGCCCTTTCTATCTGTCTGCCTTTGCTTGGGCCAGACTCCTAGCCTTCATTCGGAACTTCTTTTTCTTAAAGACATTACAAGACAGGAAAAATGAGTCACCACAAACCTTCTACACATTGAATTCAGGTAGGGAAAAAGAATACTAAGAGGGGTAGGGAGCAAGAGAAAAGGACTATGAGACTACGTTAGAACTAAGTACAACATTACATTAACATCCTATGTAACTAATAGGTTGGAATACGTCACACATTCATCTCAATAAATATGCTTATAAAAGAAATACAGGAAAAAGTTCAACATGCATTTCTGGTTAAACACAGTCTTACAGCCAGGCTTGGTGGATCACATAGGTAATCTGATCATCCAGCGTTTGGGAAGCAAGACAATTATTATCAAGAGGTGAAGGCCATCCTGGGCTTCATAAAAACATCTAGATCATTCTGGATGACAGTGCCAGTCCTTGTCTCAAAAACAAACAAACAAAAAACCAAACAAACAAAAACAAACAAACAAACAAAAAAACCCGTAACCTTAGTGAACCAAGAAACAGTAGATCTCACCGTGATGCTGAAAGTTAATCTAAAATCGTTTTCCTAGTGCCCAGTGATATAGCACGGAGCACGTCCTCCCTGGTCCACACACATACACCACTGTTCAGCAGCATTCGGAATCCCCAGCCAGTGTGACAGACGGCCAGGGAGCAAATGGAGATCGGGAATGAATTAAAACATTTAGTTTACACTATAATAAAAGCAGAAAACATAAAAGAAGTGGAAGAACCAGCTGGCGTAATTAATAGGTCGTTGGATAAAGGGTCAATATACAAAACACAATATATAATATTTGCTCTTAGCAAATATTGGGAAATAAAATTAATAATGAATAGTTGCATATAGTATTACATAACATGAAATATATAGAAAACATGTAAAATTCGGGAACAAAGTAATAAATAGTGTGAAAGACTACAATCCAAAGATGATTAGTAGCCTTGTTTAATAATCGCCATGATTGTACATGTGAGGATAATGTTCGATACATATTAAAAGACCACCACATATGAAGATCTGAAAGGCTTGAATCCAAACAGATCTAATTGGAATATACCCATCCCCTCCAGTTATTATCCTGAACTGCTTTTCTCCAACCCTTTCTGGAGGCACTTTGATATGTGTGGCCTTTCAACCATCACTCCCTATGTCGTACCTTCTGGAATTTATCAGCTAGATAAATTACCTGGATGTGACATCTTAATATTGTTAGGAAGTTCCTATTCCTGTCTCCCATACACAATGTGTCATTATAAACTTTATGTAGCACTCAAAGCAGTTTTTTAATATTTTAATTTTAATAACATTGTGAGTCTTTTTGTCTTTTTGTGCACTATGTGCTGTGCAGCCTTAAGGGTTTATTATGCCTTATGTTATCCCTTTCTTAGCCTTACTGTGAAGTAAGCCATAAGGGGCCCCTGATTTTCTTTGATAGATATTTCTGTAACCCACAGGAGAATTACAAGATTCACAGGATAAGTTGCTGTTACAAACTGGGCACCTGTCATCCTTTTTTTTTATTTCTGAGAGAATTGTGATATAACTTGGTTATTACATATATTCTATCTATCTTTTATTCTGGATATACTGCAAGCGTAAGAATAGCACTGTTTTTCTTGTCCCTGCATATCCCCCTGAAGCCTTCTGAAAGGAGATATTAGTTCCCATCTCTTTATTTGTCACGAATGTTTGCCCAGCCTCCCTACACTGTAATAATGCAGCCAAAACCTCTCCCCTAAAGGTGCAAATTAGATTGTCTCTAAGAAAAGAAATGTCTTCTTAGTCACATCACAGGGAGCTCAGGATGGCTCGCTTTCATTTTTCTTATTTTTTTAAACTAATGCTTGTAATTATGTATTACCAATATTATTTTTTAATTTCATGATCTTTATTTCCTAGATGGGATCTTAGTGTTTAATAAATAGCACTGTTTTTCCTAAAAGTTACATAAAAATCATCCTGTCCATACCGAAGTGTGTACAGACTTACTTAATATCTTTCTTAATATCTTTGTCATTATATACAAATACTATATACTATAGATTACACATACATTATATACATACATACATTATATAGTATATATATATACTATGTATATTTTATTCTGTGTGTGTGTGTGTGTGTGTGTGTGTGTGTGTGTGTGTACGCATCTCTTTTACAATAGGAGTAAGCTATTATCACACCAAGCTTCCTGAAGTCCCCCAGGCTCTGCTAAGTTCCAGGTTGGCTGTCTTTCCTGCCTGCAGCTCTAATATCCACCATCCAGAGGAGGCATAGACCCATTCTGTTTGTGTACTACTGATTATCAAAGTTTTTTTTTTTTGTTTTGTTTTGTTTTGTTTTCCAGACTGAAAGCTCAAATTAGTTATACCACTGTCCATTTTCCTTGATACTGAAACATTGTTTGATTAAACATTAATTTATTTAACAGATAAAGCCACTGTGTAATGGCTTAGAAAGGAATTCCAAAGAAAATTAAGTTATATATTATTAAAATAACATTATGTGTTTGTATCATATGCCCACTGGCAAAATTTAGGGATGATGCAAGGCTATTTATTTTTAAATTGAGATGTATTTTACCAATTTATAAAACTCATTCTTAAGGTTTATATTGGCAGTCTTTTATTACCTTCATAAAGTTGGAGAAGCAAAACTCATTTCCGATTGTGTAATTTCTGTCATCTCCTCAAGTAAATCCATACATACCTGTGCTGTACCAAGTCTTCTCCTCTATGAAAACCATTGATCTAAAACCTTTCTTTATGTATTTCACTCAGACATTTTCCTGAGATGGATTTTGACAACACATGGGCATCTTTCCTAGCTCCCATTCACATAGGATGTTTTCAGTTTCATTTGTGGTTTTTCTTTTTTTTTCTTTTCTTTTTTCTTTTCTTTCTTTCTTTTTTTTTCTTTTTTTTCTTTTTGCAGTTGACAATACATCATTGTGTGGGCATCTCTCATTTTATTACCCATCAATTTGGGGTCATTTGAGTTGCTTCTCCTCTAGTGTTTAGGATAATTTCTTTAGATATTCATATATGACTTTTTATAAATACATGTTCTCATTTATCTTGAGTGAATTGATGAATAAAACTGCTAGGTCATGTGATAATCTTTATTTAACCTTTAAGGGGAATTTCTAGTTCATAAGGAACTCCACATTTAACTGTAAATGACAAAGCATTACTACTGTTTAACGTTCACACTAGCAATGGCTTCATAAACCTGAGTAGTTAAAATTATCAAGCTATTTTGACATCTCCACTTCCCACATTTCAATCCTTATATTGAAATTCTAAGACAGCAGAGTCTCTCTTCCTCCTTCTTTCCCTCCCTCTCTCCCTTTCTCTGTCTCTCTTTGTCTCTGTCTCTCAGTGTTTCTCTGTCTCTGTTTCCCTCTCCCTCTCCTTCTCCCTCACCCCCTCCCCCTCTCTCTCTCCCTTCCAGTTTTTCAAGTGTAGCCCTGACTGTCCTGGAACTATTTCTGTAGATCAGTCTGGACTTGAACTCAAAGAGAACCACCTGCTTCTGCCTCCCAAATGCTGGGATTAAAAGCAGATGAAATGTTAAGGTTTTAATTAACTCCTCAGAAAGAAAAACAACAGACGGGAGCTCACTTCAAGGTGCTCTCAGAACATTCTGTGATTATATACCCAGGCGCACAAGCATGCTCACACAATCCTATGCATACAGTCATTGCAGAATATGAAAGGATGGCTAAAGTGAAAGATTCTGAATATGGATTTAAATCTGGATCATGTTCTCTAGGTCAATAAAACCCCGACCTACTGGCTCATCTTCTGTGTTAAGTGGTGGCTCCCATGACCAATTTTTGCAAAGTGATAGAAACAAATGAGACACAAGGCAGTCCAAAAAAGAGGAAGGGGGAGCATGAACAGAGGATGCCTGGAAGACAATTCTTAAAATGTAGTTGGAGTGGAGCTCACAAAAAAGAAAAAATGGTGGCTTTTATTGGACTGCATAGGTGGCTTATATCACAGGGTACTTGACTGTGGATCATATTTTCACTTCCTGCTTGAAAATGAAAGGGGCATATCAGATTTGGAAAGGCATACATTGCATGCTCAGTATAAGATCAGACCTTAGTATTATCAATACAAAATATGAACCATGGGACTAGCATGTAGTAAGACCCCAAACATCTTCATAAAGCCCAAGTCTTTACCTTTACAAAGGTGGTATTTACCTTAAAGAATCCAAGTATACACTAATGAAAGGCTTAGCTTTTTGATTGAAAACAGATTTTATTTTATATATTACATACTCCTCTCCACATTGCCACTCAACAGAATCCACATCCTGTCCTTCTCTTAGTAGAATATTAAATGGCATCTAATATGTAATAACGTAAAATAAAGACAAGAATACTACAAACAGAAGACAACGAGCCAAAGGAAAGCACAGGAAGCACACAGAAATGCAGAGACACATACATGTGCACATACAGAAGCCCTACAAAAACACAAAATGAAAAGTCTTAATATATACTCAAATGACCTGTAAGAGGACAGAGAAGCCCAGACAAAGCATTATGAGGCAACTTCCAATGACATTGAGTTCATTTTGTGTTGGTCATTTGTGGACACAGGTTCTGGTCTTAAGAGTGGTTCATAGACCCAGTGAGACTCCATTGGAGCAGTTTTCAATCAGAGAGGCCTTCTGGGTTAGGGACATGGGCTGTGTCTACTTCGCCTTTCAACACCAGGTTTCAACTCGATCCACACCTGTGCACCCCACCCCCTGTACATGTTGTCTTCTTCGTATGAGCTCATGTGTGTGTAGATACTAATGTGCTTAGCGGGCTTTGTTTACTCCATACCCTCTTTCTGTCTCCCCTTCTGTAGGGTTCCCTCAGATCCAAGGGGAGGGATTTGATGGTGACACATTTTCTCCATTGAAAATAAGTTTTCAATTAAATAAACTCAGTCAATTAAATGGACATGCATCCGTTTTCTCCTCATGAAGAGGAAGCTCTCAACTTTCATTAAAAAGTAATTCATTGCTTCTTAGCCTTTTGGCTAAGGTCAAGTATTCCAGGTCTTTGACTGTCTGCCATTGTTTGTTTGTGGGTCTTTGTATGAGAAGAATGCCATTAGGGGGCCATTTTATTTCTGTTTCCTTTGGCAGAAGAGTATTTGATTGTCCCCTAGGTTCCTGTCTATCTGATTTCAGGTCCTTAGCCACCTGAGCATATGAATTCTATGTCTTGGAGTGGACTTTAAACTGGCTACTCCCACAAGCTTTTTGCCACTAATGTAGTGGTGCATCTTGCAGGCAGGTCACCATTATAGATGAAAAGGCTTGTGACTGAGTTGTTATTTACCTTTGTCCTTTGGTAGGGTGAAGAGTAGCTTCCAGTAACATGAACACTCGTCAGTAAGGGCAGGCACTAGTTTGATTTCTTCATGTTCGATAAGTTGTATAGCTGTTATCTTCAGCGATCCGGGATCACCACTATTTCTGGAGAGCAACAGAAGCCGAATGAATAAAGTGAAGAAACGGGGCAGGATGGTGTAGAAAGTTTATTTCTACCAAAGCCATGAACTTGTATTCCCGAATCAGACTGATTATGTTGGCAGCTCGATTGAGCTGAAAAGCCTTGACCTCTCTCATTGAACATCATAGATGTTCCAAGCTTTGTAGAGAGCTGTAGATATCTTTACGTAAAAACCATTGTAAGCATCTAAACAAGTACTTTGGATTCCAAGGAGAAATAATTTTAGATTGTTTTGTGCAATTATTTACTGTAACTTCTTACTGCAGACTTCTCACATGGCACCTCTTGCTGCCCACATTTCTGTTATTTCAAAACCATTTCCCAACATTCCAAAATATTGCCTTGTTAAAATCAAATATCCGTGAAAAAGTTTTGAACCCTTCCTAAATGTATTTTCACATTTAAGCTCCATCATGACGTGAGGGAATGGTGCTCTGAGTTTCAAAGTAGTACTGTTGGAGAAATGGCATTTCATACTTGATCTTAGCTAAAAGTTCGAGGGGCAATGACGTTAGTATTTTTCCATGGAAGCTGAGAGCTATAACAGAATTCCATGTATGGAAATCAGGAAAAAATAAGGGTTAGCCACTTTCTTTCCCACTGAGGCCAGACCAGGCAGCCTAGTTAGGAGACCAGGACCTATAGGCAGGCAAAGATTTAGGGAGAGCCTCTGTTCCAGTTGCTGGGGACCCACATGAAGACCAAGCTGCACATCTGCCACATATGCCAGAGGCCTCGATCCTGCAAACATCTTTAAATGAAATTTTGGGGCTGAAGATAGAGCTTAGCCTATGTTTGTTTTATACTAGTCTGGTTTGTATATGACATAGACCATATATTAAAAAACATTCCTTACTGTAATTCTTTACCTACTATACCTTTCTATAACATGGAAAATAATCAAGAGAGACTGAAAAAGCAATGATAGAATGTGTTAAAAAAATCTACTGATGAGTAAATAGGAAGACAGCTCAGCTGATAAACTGGCTGACAGACAAGCCCAAGGAACTGAGTTCAATTCTCTCACAACCCACGTAAAAAGTCAGGAAAGGTGGCCTTTCAATCCCACATTTTGGAAGGCAGAGATAGGCAAATGTTGGCCCTCTGACCAACCAGCCTAGGCTAACTGGTGGGACTCAGACCCTAGTGAGAGACCCTTTCTCCAAAAGGAAAGCAGAGAGCTTCTGAGGAAGACAATGTAAGGCTGACTCTGCCGTCCATCCCTGTGCACGGAAGCCGCTGATACCCAGCGCTGCTGATTTCTTAGTTAGAAGTGTTCGACTGAGTATATATGACTGTGAAAGGGACCGATCTTGGCAGTTTATGTAGATCCACACAGAACTGGGCAAGTTAGTAATAGGAAATGGGGAGAGTGAGAGTGTGCCTGAAGAGAATATAGAATTATAGTCCGTCCAAACGATTAATTAATGGGGGCACAGAAGAATTTAGTGATAACATGTATTAAAAGAGAAAGTATTAGAGTGGGTATTTTATTCTTTTCTACTTTTATTGAAAATAGATTCTTTTCTCATATAATAGATTCCAATTTTAGTTTCCCCTCCCTCTTCTCCTCTCGGCTCCTCCCCACATCCTTTCCTCTCTGGATCTACTCCTGTCCTGTCTCCCATTAGAAAAGAACAAGAAATAAGAACCAAACACGACAAAATAAAATACAGTACGATGAAGCAAAAGCTATCACATCGATGTTGGACGTGCTACCAAACAGAAGGAAGAGAGTCTCGAGAGTAAACACAAGAGTCAGAGAACCAACCAGGGGTCCCATAAAAATACTAAGCCGAAAGCTGTATTATACACAATATACATTATAGTATATAATATATACACGGAGGATCTGGTGCAGACCCATGTTGAACTTGTGCCTGCTGCTATAGTTAGAGTTGTTGCTATAGACCACATACACATCAGCTTTGGACTAGTCATGTGATTTTCTCACTTATTGTTTAGAAAAATGAGCTACAAACCATCTAAAACAGAACGAGAGATGGTAAGCCTTCTCACTCATTGGGAGCGGGTTCAGCTCAGTAGTAGAGTCCCTGTCTAGTGTGTGTGAGGCCCTGAGATAGACCCTAACACCTCAACGATGTCTTCATTTTTGTCAGTACGTTGATGCTGTCCAGTGGAACCAGTGCAGAAAAGGATTAAATGTTCCAAACTGTTCTCATCAAAAGACAGTCTTGGCTTTTAATATGAAATCCCTGGGACTCGAAAGCCCTAGTGTTTCTGGTCTTTCTGGCCACTCCCTTCCAATTTCCTGAATTCATCTCTGTGTAGCTCCCCCTTTAATTTAAATACCATTGTGTAGGTGACCACAAGGAAGTCTCACAATCATCTGTCACTTCAGTTCCAAGGGTTCTGATGCTCTCTCTCTTCTGACTCCCATGGGTACTGGGTTCATTTAGATTGCCTTTCACCTTCACCCATGCACATAAAATAAATATTATTTTAGAGATAAAAGTGATCTGATCTGAAAACCTGCTATAGTTCTCAACCGGCTCTTCCTCCTAAAAACTAATGTGTCTGGATTATTTCAGAAAAGAAAACTTAGTTCTAGTGTTTCAGTTATGCTGACCTGTAATTTATGGATGCGTATATGTTTTTACTTTGTAAATATAGTTCATTTACCCCCAAAATGCAAGGCAGACGGATGGGGACTTCAGGAAGAGCCATCATCAAGAGCACCAGTGTAAGTGGAGAGATATATACACTGGAACGTAATGACGGTAGCCAGTCGGACACGGCCGTGGGTACCGTCGGAGCCGGTGGAAAGAAACGAAGATCCAGCCTGAGCGCCAAAGTGGTAGCCATTGTGTCTCGAAGAAGCAGGAGCACGTCACAGCTCAGCCAGACAGGTGAGCCCAGGGCTCTCCACCTCCCACTTGTGGGCTGCGTTGGAGATGCCGGGGTTTGTGGCCTTCGAGCCAGGACTTGCGATAGAACTGTGTGTGTATGTGCTTTCTCTTTTTCTCTCTGAAAAAAAAAATCTGCTAAATGCGCGGTCTTTATTTTTCCTTCTGTGCAGCTCACCGAAGAAGGTAACTGTTGGTTAGCCTGTAGAGCGATCAAATATCAAAAGCCATGTTTACAAATACGCAAGGAAATGCAAAGAAGTGTTTGACCTCTCTAAATTGGTTCATGTACGAGAAAGGCAACGCGATTCTGATTTCCAAAATGTTCCTTAACGCACATGCGCGCCCTCGAGGCGACGAATGCCCGCACTTTTTGTGGAAAAGGTCACTTGTGCAACTCGAAGTATAACCTTCAGGGCTCCGTGTGGATGCACTTGAGCTCCGTTTGTTAAGAGTTTCAGTGCAACGAAGCAAGTGGAAACACAGAGGCAGTTTTTACTTTAGAAAAAAACGGGTCAGTGGATTTATGCAAAGAATGTTTGCATGTAAATGGTGTGCTCCAGGTTTTCTTTATGGAGTCAGATCTTAAGAAGTGCACCCCGGGGGTATACTTGTATGTGCACACACCCAAACAAGAAGCAAGGGGTCATGGATTTCGCACTTCAAAATACAATAAAGCATCACTTAAAACTTCATAATATTTGATTTTTACATGTTACATAAACCATTACTACCTTCATATTAGATCAAAGCAAAAGTGAAGGAAATTGTGAAACAATTTGACTTGCAAGCATGTTTCTCTTCCCCGTTATTATTGCTTCCTTTTCTCCCCCTGAATAACAATATCCTTGTGGCCACAGGATTTACTTAGGTAAGAAGGCTTTCACAGCATCTCAAAGCTCACTCGGCATTCTAGAATATCTCTTTTAAACAACATTCTGTGGGATTATGTTGACAAATAAATGAGAAGACTTTTTCCACCTTTTAACTTCTGAACTGGTGCACACAGTCTACAGCTGCAGAAGTGTGTCTGAGACACCAAGGAACAGAAAGTACTGGGATGGGTTAACATCCCGGGGGATAAGTTGCTGTTTGCTGTGTTTATAGGACAACTATTTACCTGCCTCTGTGTTGGGTTTTTTGTTTCTTTGATTTGTTTTGTTTTGTTTTGTTTTTAAAGGAGAGTAGAGCAGGCAGCGGTTCCCCTGTGTGTCATTTTGTTGGGACACGTTTATTATGGCAGTGCTTCTTCCCTACCTGTCTATGTTCTTGTGCTCTGCAGCGTAAGGTGTGGAAAGAGAGCCTTTGACTATCAGATTTTAGCCTGGCCTAGGGAGATGGCTCAGCTGGGAAGGAAAGGTACTTGCAGTGAAAGCTTGACCATTCAAATTCACAGACCGATGGAGGGAGAAAACCAACTCTGGGTTGTTCTCTGACCTCCATTTGCATGCCCTGGCATGTGGCACAGAGAACAGACACAAAAATTAAATAGTCTGTTGAGACAGTGTCTCCCTACATAGCCTTGGCTATCCCAGAACTTGCAATATAGTCCAGGATGGTCTTGAACTCACAGAGATCCACCTTCCTCTACCTTCCGAGTGCTGGGATTAATGAGCACCACCATTAATTAATGAGCTACTAATATATTTATTGAAAGAAAAATGTTACCACTTGGATTTGGTGGAGATGTTCTTAAAAGCCATATGAAGAAACCCGTGTGGCCTATATGAAATGCTATAGTTTGGGAAGATTTTTTTTCTATGTCTCATTCATTTATATAAATGAATATTATATATCTCTCCTAATCCCTGTTCCTTCTCTTCATGACTTCCGCCCATCTCCCCTTAGTTAATTTCTTCATTAGCTGGAAATAATTTTCTTAAATTTGTATAGAAACAATTTAGGTGCATCATCATAGGTTTAGATAATTTTTATAGGAACACTTCCCTTTGCTTTCTTGGTTTAAATTTGATTCCAACCATGGTTATGTGTTGAGTTCTACAAAATGCCTACCTTCCACGTAACATACACCGTTAACTACTTATGTGAAGTACACTGCTTTGTGAGATTTGCCGGCAACACATAGGTGCACAAAGAATATTGCAATAGGAAGAGAAAATAGCAAACACCTCTGTCTCACGGCTTCCCTTACCTCTCTGTTGGCTCCCAGCCCCACCAGCAGATGGTACTGGGCGTTCCGCTGTGAACTTTCCAGGTGTCACATTTTACTATTTTCTTAAAGAAATGACTAAAATTAATAAATAAAATTTCTTTATTTTATTGATTTTTTTTAAAAATTTTCTTTATTATTCTGCCCTTAAATCTCACCTTGATTTCAACACAGCAAGTGATAGATGTCGGGAAGGTTCTGCAGTCATTGCTGCGACCTCAGGCAAAGCCTGTCTCCCCCATCTTCCTTCCTGTGCTCGTGGTTTCCTCTCATCTCTGTAGAATTCACTAAAATTCACAATCATTTCTCCTAAGCAGTCTCACTATTTATTATGTCATGCTCTACCATCTTTTTTGATTTACACTCCTGCATTCTTTATTGCCAAACGACTACGGCCACGTTTTGATTTCCCCTTTGAACAAGTTGGAATTTCCCCCATTT
Source organism: Rattus norvegicus (assembly GCF_021556685.1). Lineage (NCBI taxonomy): Eukaryota > Metazoa > Chordata > Mammalia > Rodentia > Muridae > Rattus > Rattus norvegicus. The sequence continues at coordinate 39,918,920 of NC_141542.1, read as the reverse complement.
CTCAGTTTTTAACCCGCCCTTTAAGGAATATGGAAGCTTTTGTAATTAAAATACTGTAGAACACTGTTCTTCTTTTACAGTTTCTTCTAAACCCTTCTCCAGGGCTATTATTCCCCACCCCTTACCTAGTGTGCATCAAGCCTAAGATTCCTGATTTGATTTTTGTTGTTGTTATAAACTAAAACCGTTAACATTTGCCTAGCAGTGAACTTCAGAGGCCTGAATGGCAATGGAATAAGTTCTGTGAGACTTTGTAATGAAGCGATTTGATCAATGGTTCTCAAATTACTAATATTTTAAAACAACCTGGAACTTGTGTTTATTATAAATGTCTACTTGTTTTTACTGTAGAAATCAGACTTGGCTGTAGGACTTGTTGCAGCCAGTCTGCATCACAGGTCCTCACTCTGTGCTGCCACAGATGACACAGTTTGGAAAATGTAAAGTACCCAGAAAAAGAGTTTAGTCCCATCAGAAGTGACTGACCTCAAGAGCATTGTTTCCTGGTTTAGTTTCTATGTCAGCAAGTATGCACAAGGAGTATTTTGGATTCTTGTTCACACTCAAGCAAAATTACTTTTCAGAAAACCAAAATAACAGAAAATGTATATAAATACACAATTATTTTATATGTACTGCATACAGGTTATTGCAATTTACATTTAATACTTTTAATATATATGTATGTAATTAATGTATGTGTTAATATAAATGATATACATTTTTGTATATTGCACAATATATGAGCTTTGATTAAATAATTACTCATTCTGATAGGATATTTTAATTTTAATCATATTAAATATTAAATTCACTCCAAAACATTATCTAAGATTAAAATAGAAAATAACTTTTTAAGAATCCAGTATTTTTATATTAGGAGAGTAGTATAAACCAGGAGGATTCTAAATAGTGAATCTAGGTATCAATCATGCTTAATGCTTTTCGCTAATCAAATATAACTGGAAACAAAATTTCAAAGAATTAAAAGAGGAAATTAATGTGTTCAGAATACAGCTCAGCAGAATACAAGATGCCATCCCTAGGGAAAGACAAGTTTTGAGGAGAGGAGACAACATAGGCAATAGGGTTGGAAGCAACAGGGTCTGGGAATGAATGGAGGACCAAGAAGAGTAGCAAGGAAGGTACAAGCTTGAAGTTCTCTTGGTTGTCCTACAGGAATCTCAAAGTGAGTAGCGGCTGACAGGGCACCTCAGGATTTAGGGACTGAGACATTTCCTCGACTTCCTTTTCATGGACAAATGAGAGTTAGGGTAGAGGATGTCCCCAGTGTGAAACACGCTTGCGCACAAATGGAAGGTCACCCCACCCTCCTTCTTGTCTGCCTCAATTCTCTCCACAAAGATCACCTCATATCCACATCCAGTCTAGAATCGGGATGGTGATCTCATCAGGGATGAAGGAGGCAGGATAGCAGATGCTGCATGGGAGAGTCATCCAAAGTATGGGGCTAGAGTGAGCACCATGGAGATGAGCCACGGCCATCCCCACCATCTCTGAAGTTTGCTCATCCAAATGAATTCATGGATAGAAAAATAAGCAACCAGGGGTAATCGCAATGAATTTATCTTCTCAAAGTTTATCATTGGGGAGTAAAGACCAGCTGTGTCGAGTCTTCATTCCTTTAATTGTATCATCACTTTCTAGATCATTTTTAATTCACCATGCTTTGTAACTGAGGAAGACCTTGTGCGCATGCGTGCGCTCATGCGCATTTTCTCTCTACTTCCACCCTCTCCTTCATAGGTATGGGTGTTGTTCAGCTAGAGAGGAAACTGAGTATTCTTTTCAGGATGGATTGGAAAAAAAAATAAGTTCTCAGTGGAGAGAAGAAAAGATAAAACTCACTAAATGAAATAATAAATAAATAATAAATAGTCAAAATTCCAGAAGACAGGGTTAATGTAAAGAAACGTATTACACCACGTATGTTGGAAACTGAACGAGCTTGCGTCATAGACGCCTTTGTTCAGTGCTAACCTGTGGTAGACAAATGGGGGAGTGGAGCCGGGGAGGATTGGAAAAATTAAATGATACAAATTACATGTGATGTTCGATAGCACTAAAATTCTTCTGAGTCTGGAAAACGCAAATCCCCTGAAAAGTAAACTCAAACAAACAACAACAGAATAAACTACCAGGGATCACCCCGACGCTGTCCCAGCAGGCAGCTGGGACACTCTATTGTCCTTTTTGGTCTTCGTGTTCTTGTGAATTTGGGGACAGGATCTCACTGTGTAGCTCACACTGGACCAGAACTAACCAGGATGGCCCCACACTCCAGGCGTTCTTCCGGCCTCACTCTCCTGAGTGCCTAGTGACAAATGTGCACCACAACAGCAGCTCAAAGCACATGCTGGGCTGTACTGTCTATGCCATTGAGCTATGTCCCAAGCTCTTTGCTGATGCCATGACTATATTTGGTTATCCATGTTATATAACATGGTTATCTGCCCTCCCTCCCCCCTGACATCCATGGTGTCCTTGACGTGAGCCATTAAAGATCACCCCAAGATTCTTGAATTAAAAAGAGTTCTTCATTGTTTTTTTAATATACTGATGGCTGGCACAGACCCTAGGGACTTGAGTATGCTGAATAAATTTCCTATCCTTCTCCACTCCCAGCCTGAGGTCTAGACTCATAAACTTGCTTGGTAAGTTCATCTGTTTGGGATTAATTTGACTCTCAGTAGACTAAATATTTTTCTTACTGGAGAAAAGCAATGCTCTGCCCTTGGACGCCTATTTTCCAATCTTATGTCGATGAGTAAATCCTCACTTATATTTTGATTATGTTGTTTAAAGATTATTTATATATTTATGAGTATAATATGTTGCTGTAAAATTATAGAAAATGGCTTTCTTTTACCCCCACTAGATCCGGCACTGCAGTGCCCCAAGGTGTCTGCTAGATATATCTTGCCAGAAATACACATCCCAACTCCGTGGTGGCCCAGTGTCTCTGCTACCACACATTCTCCCAAAGTCAAATCGCCACATTAAAGAACACCCAACCCAATAACCTCTGGTCCAATTGGTAAGATATAATTGCCCACCTAAACATACAAAGCCCTGTGCACATCCATCCCTTAAGAACATTCGTAACAACCTGTGAAGGTACAGCATGGAACCTTAACATCAGCCTCTATGTTCTCTCGAAAGCTCTTCTTCCAGTCTCCTCCCGTCTCTTGTCCTTTCCATTACAGTCTCCTTGTTCCAGTCTCCTCCTCCTCCCTCAAACTTTTCTCCCACCCATCCTTCCTCCTCATCCAATGACAGGCCTCATTCTATCTTGTACCTGCCTCACCTGTATGACATCATCCCACAACAATGTAGCTGTCCTCAGACACACCAGAAGAGAGCATCAAATCCCTTTACAGATGACTGTGAACCACCATGTGGTTGCTGGGAATTGAACTCAGGACCTCTGGAAGAGCAGTCAATGCTCTTAAACCGCTGAGCCATCTCTGCAGCCCCTTGGATGTGTTTTTTAAAAGACTTTACCTTTCCTCTTGCTAATTCATCTCTTTGAAATTAAATAACCATCCCATTGTTATCAAAAGAATGAAACATTTCAGGAGGTCAAGTAATACAATAAAGCAATAAGCATTGTTTAGTATTCTACGAGAAATTTTTCAGTAAGGAAATAATTAAATATTCTAAGGAGTTCTCTATCGTTGGGTATTCAGAGTTCCTGATTTCCCACTGCATAGCAGTGACCTCTCAAGATAAAACCATAGGTAGGAAGTAACAGAATTGTGTATGTTCTACCAAAGAAAGTGGAAATATATGTAACTCAGACACCAGGAAATAACTTTTAACTTTGTCGGTTTCCCCACGAGGTCAAGGAATCATTTTAAAAGTGTCACTGTCCTTAGATAGAAATCCTGCCTGGAAACTGTTGAGAATATTAAATCCCCTTTTACTAATCTTTATTCGTTTTTCTTCCCTAGGGGAAGAGAAAGCAAATTACAAAGTGAGTTGTGTGAGCTCCTGCCCAGACACTTTCTTTACCTCAGGAAAACACAGTACTCTGCACCACACCTCAGGTGCTGCTTCTCCAAGTAGCCCAGGCTAAAACCTGTGTCTCCCTTTCAAGAGGAGTCCTGCTCGGTGAAGATGCTCTGTCTTTATTTCTCACCAAAGTCTGTTTATAAGTGCTGGCAAGAAAGGCTAAAGTAGTCTTTGAGGGTTTTAGAGAGAGGGGAAAAAAATCTACTTGATTTTATTTATTATTTATACAAGAGGCCAAAAGCACTTACAAAATAAAGTTTTGTTTTTTTTTTTAAAAAGAATAAACAGAAACTGGAAGCTACAGTGGCTGAAAATCTCACTTAAATTTAAATTCCTTATCCGTGCCTCATTTGCTTGATTCATTTAACCTCACAAGGAAAACATTCTAAGGAACATAGCGTTTTGTGGGCTTTGTTTCCTGAACGTGGAATATCGGTGCCAGAAACACATCCCCAGTGTGCAAAGCCATCAAGTGAATGTAAGCACGGGTTCCTTTATTTACTGTTGCTGGCTGGCTCAGGAACTCACTTCTGTTAATAGAGGTCCAATCCAGCTCTCGTAACTCATCTCCAGGGCAGACGTCCTAATAAGGACTAGTATTTTCAAGCACACTCCCCCTGTTCTATTTTTGTTCTTTTCCTTGCCCTCAACTATAAATTTTGAGTTTGGCTCAGATGTAGAAAGACTTCTAGATTGGCTGGAGAATGGATAAAAGAAACTGATTAGAACAGAATGGATATTTATACACAATGCACTTGTTTTGAGCATGAAAGTAAATTTGTTAGGGGTCCTTTAAAATATCATATTAGAATCTAGTGGCATGTGCTGAAAATCATTTTAAGTGTACTTAGGTCATTTTAAAAAATAAAGATTAAAAGCATGGTTTGTTTAAATGGATAGAATTCAATTATAATTTCATTTTCTTTGTTTTACTCTTTTATTTCATTAATTCATTTATTTACTTACTTTACATCCCAAATGGAGCCCTCCCTCCCTCCTCTCCTCCCAGACACTTCCTCTTATCATTCCTCCCCTACACCCCACTCCCTTTCTCCTCAGAGAAGAGGAGACCTCCCATGCATATCAATCTGCCTTGACATATCAAGTTGTAGTAGGATTGGACGCATCTTCTATTGAGGCTAGACAAAATCATCCAGTTAGGAAAGCGCAGGCCAACGGCCGGCCACCTAGTCAGAGACGGATCTTGCTCCTGCTGTGAGAGGTCTCACATGAGGACTAAGCTGTACAATTGTTACATAAGTGTAGGGGGACTAGGTCTGCCCCATGCGTGTTATCTAGTTAGTGGTTCAGTCTCTGTGGGCCCCTATGTTCCCTGGTTAGTTTTTTGCAACATGAGGTCAACTTCAAACTGAACAGAACCTTTTGGATAGCTGGAGGACTGAGAAATTTGTGTGTCATGTTTAAGTAGATGAGTATTCTATGATATTTATGTAGATGACCACGTTAGTGCATCTTCATTCAACAGAATGGTCTTAAAGATTCTTTTGTTGTGTATTAATGTTTATACAATGAAAACAGAAAAGCGGGATGAAGATGTATACAATATTACTGTTAATTAAATATTCAGTATGAATTTATGTTGATAATCAACCTTCCTACAATATTGAGAAAAACATCAGCAATAATAGCTAAGTTTTGTTGGACAATCACTACATCTATCTTGGTTTTAAATTACTTCACTTTTATTAACTTGTCCAGTCTCAAAACTATTAAATCCCCGTTAGTCTAATTGTTATCTTACAGGGTCCAGGGTCTTGTCCAAGGCCACAATTCTTTGAAGATTCAATTAAGGTTTCTCATTTGAATCACTTCATCAGACTTTCATTTAGTGTTTCCACCCACTGCAAACCTTATATTTCTCTCTTTTGAACAACTGTAGGCTTATCAGACTTGTTTTTGTCCTATTATCTTGTGGTTCTTCTCTGTAAAACAGAGGTTGTTTGAGATGATTGCTTACAGTGCCAGGGTGCTTGGAGGAATGAGAGATTGGGAACTTAGAATAAAGCCTTTGTGCCTGAGGACTGGAGGGAGGAGGGAGAAAGGAGGGGGACAGGAAGAAGGGAGGAAGGGGGAGGGGGACAGGAAGAAGGGAGGAGAGGGAAGGGGACGGGGAGGAGGAGGGAGGAGGGGAGGGAGAGGAGGGAGGGGAAGGGGGAGGAGGGAGGAGGGAATCAGCCAACAGGGAAGGGAAAGGCTCGTGATCCTTGCAGGGAACAGGTCCTGTTTATAAATTCTGATCATGTGGAGATTTAGAAGTTTCTTGGACAGGCTTTTAGGGCTCTTTGAGGATAATCAGTGTGTAAAAAATTTAAAAGAACCAACTGAAATCATCCCATTCGTTTTAGTAAGTTTAAAATGTATCAAGAGAAGGATATAGGAGAAACAAAGAAAAGTTGAAGGCTTTCCCAAGGACAGGTTCTTCCATGGTGAAATGGAATAAACGGTTTCTGTTTCAGAAAACTGGAATGGCAGTTTAATGAGAATGTTGCCGAACAGTTGAGCAAAGTGCTCGACAGAAAACAAGTGTTTGGTGGTGGTGGTGGTGGTGGTGGTGGTGGTGGTGATGATGATGATGATGATGATGATGATGATGATGACGACGACGACGATCAGACAACCATGACATTATCTTATAATATTAAGCACTTATAATGATTCTGAAGCCCGAAGTAAAAGAAAAACAAGCAAAGTCAAGCAGAAGTATCTGAACTACGAATATGGCTCAGGGCAAGTTACTTTGCTTAATGGTCTGTGGTACCAATTTTCAGATCTAATATTTGAGTGTGTGTGTGTGTGTGTGTGTGTGTGTGTGTGTGTGTGTGTGTGTTTTAAACTGAGTATTTTAAAATTCGTTCAGTCTGGTCCCCTTTTGAGACCTAGTTAAATGTGAATCTGGCAAGTGCTTGTTTGAGGTACCCTTTGCACACACTGAACCGAATACATGGATTCCTTGAAGTTTTGTATATGTCATCTAGGATAATTCCCAAGAGAATGATCTGGTCTCTCTCTTTCCAAGCTCTCTCCCATGTGTTCCCCAAATGTCCCGTATGAAATCGGGTAGCAACCAAAAGCTTCAGAGATTTCATGTGTGTCCACGAAGAAATCACTAGTTTCGTGGGGTTTTTTTCTTTTTATTGGATTTCTTTTATTTACATTTCAAATGTTATTCCCTTTCCCGGTTTCCCATCCATAAGCCCCGATCCCACCCCCCCTCCTCCTCCTTCTATAAGGGTGCTCCCCCCCAAACCATCCTCCCTTCCTACCCTGACATTCCCCTACACACGGGGTCCAGGCTTGGCAGGACCAAGGGCTTAGTTTCCTGTTTTTAATGATTGAAAATGAAAATAATACTTTGTCATTTTATGTGATCCATGAAAATTTGATGAGCGTGACTTTGGCATCTAGGCATACAGCTTAGCTGGTATACAGCCGGGTCCTCATTTGCATGCATTTGTAGCAAATGCTCCACGTGTGTCCGGCAATGCTGAAACACTTAGCATCCGGTCCTGTCGTGCAAACTCTGTACCCTGGCCCCTAGACCAAGGACTCAGTGCCTAGAAGTAGGATCTGAGGGAGCGATCATTGTTTCTACAGTTTTTTTTTCTCTAATCCTCAGAATCATGAACGAATTCCTGCAACTGTCCTTTTTATATATTTCCCTGTTACATTTTCATCTCTGCTGTGTTTATTGTTAGTCTCCCTTACTTGTTACAATGGTTCTCCACAATAAAGATACCCCCGAAGTGAAGATCCTTCAAACCTTTACCTTTGCCTCGCGCAGGATTCAGAGAAAAGTCCATACCTTTGGAATTATTAAACTTTAACTTGCAGTGTTTTCACATTTATCTTTTTAATAAAAGTTTTGAATAGCATTTTTCCACATAATATATTTTGATCATGTTTTATCCTCTCGCCTCCCTGCCCACACTGCATTGGTTTTTATTTTTATTTTTGAAAGCTAACACCCACATATAAGGGAAAACGTACACTATTTGTCTTTTGTGATCTGGGTTGCCTCATACAGGATTTTTTTTCCCAAGCCTCAATTCATTTACCTGCAAGTTTTATAATTTGATTTTTCTTAACAGCTGAGTAATATCCCACTGTGCTAACTTACCACATTTTATTATCCATTCATGGGTTGGTGGACATCAAAGATATTTCTAAGTTCCAGTTACTATCAATCGATGAGCAGTGAACGGGGATGAGTAGACGTCTCTGTAGCAGGATGTAGAGTCCTTTGGGTACACACCCAAGAGTGGTATAGCTGACTCTTGAGGTAGATTGATTATCCTAAGGAACTGCCACACTGGTTTCCAGAGCAGATGTAGTAATTTTCAGTCCCACCAGGCATAAATAAATGTCCCCTTTCTCTACATGCTCAACTGCATGTGCTGCCATTTTTTTAATATATCTTAACCACTAACATATGCAAAAACAATGAGCAGTGCAAATCAGGAAAGTCCTACTTTTTATCTGACTTTAGTAAACAGATCTCATTCTTTCCCATCTTTAACAGATGTAGCTTCATTTCCTACAGCATTTCAGCCAAATGTGCCTTCCTCAGATTCCAAAATCACTCCCTAAAGCCTCCATTCACTACATCAGTGTAGCCTTTCCCAGGTCTTAAATTATCCTCTCGATTTTCATGATCTACTGCTTGGTACAAGCTCTGTCCTGACTCAGAAACCCCCCCCCCAATTATTTTCCATAAGTAGAAGCAATTTGGCTAATTTTTTTCTGAATCTCATTTTCACCTTTTTTTCCTCATTGCATGTGCCCTGCTTTTAAAGCAACACACTGTACACATCCACTGTTCACTCAACCCTATTACCTACAGCTATTGACACTTCTACAAACAATAAATAGCACTTCATGGTTTTTGAGGAAATATACATTTTTGCTGACCATAACTATTTTACCGTTTTAGTAGAAGTCAAAGTAACGTTTTCTTAGGAAGTTTCTGAAGAAGTGTTTGCATTTATGAGAAGCGATAATGACTTATACAATATTAATCTTCAACATCCCGCCATGAGCATTGCTTAATCTAATAAGAAAGTGATTAATCTCTGGAAAGTTACCGGTTTTCATGTTAACCGTAAGAAAACCCTATTAACCTTAAGGACATAATGCAGTAAGACATGCAAAGGCGCCTAAAACGTAAATTTCGTTGGGGTGAGCACAGGGTAGGGACTTATAATACTTAGGAACAGAAGCTCCAATTTAACTTCATCTCAGATAAGCGACCAAGTTCCTATCTGGAGGATTCCTTTTGCTACCTGGCCAACAAATTGTGACACTTATTACAAAATTATTTACATTATTAGGATTCTATTTTTAACACTAAAACCAGTGATGCATGCTAAGGTGAACCTTAGTGAGACTTAACACACCGAAGAAATAGAACTATAGATAATGAAAGGATCCAGCAGCATCTGAGGCCCAGGAATCTTTTCCTGTATGGAAATACCCTGGTTTCCCCTTAATTTTCTAGGAAAAAAAATCCCACAATTCTATTGAATTATAAAAATTTAAATAACGAGTATGCGTTTACAGCTATATTGAGGACACAGATGTAAATGGCACAGATGTTTGTTAATCTGAAAATGTAAAAATATCAACTACCATCCTACGATAACACTCTCAATCATTCAGAATTTGCAACTAAAAAAAAAAAAAACTAAATCCGTGATCGACAGTGTGCACTGGGAAAACTGATAACAGATGTGAAAGCGGGCGTCTGTGAAAACGTGCTCTGGAAAGGAAAGGATATCGATTAGAAATCTGCCAAAAAAATTACAGCCGAGGGTTAATCAATACTCGTGTGACACCCCTTGCTGGTAAGATTGACAACCCCTATAGACAGCTGCTACATCCAGAAAGCCACTCAGGTTTCTTTCATCTTCTGTAAAATGGAAACTGAAAAGAAAAAAAGTAAAATGTTATCGAAATTAGTTGCGTAAAGCTTCGTGAGGATTATTTATAGATTATTTATAGAATGGTGTAAATGGATTTAGGATGGAGCCTGGGAACCTGCGCAAACTACTGGAGAAAAAGTACCCATGGTTTCCTCATCGGAGTCTGAGCAGGATGCCGTAAATTCTAAGTCCAGAATAGCAACAATCTATGTTCACGCTAAAACTTACAACAGTTCATTTCTCTGGCTCGTGTGATGCCTAGAAACTACTCTGTCTTCTCGTGTGGCATCCTGCACCATCTTTTCCAAAACACACAGAAGCTCTGTGTGATCTTGAGAAGATTCACCCATTATCAGGAGCATAATTTTCTTTGCACAACTATGAGATTAGATTGTATCAACTTGACACAAGCTAGAGTCAGTCACTGGAGAGGAAGAAGCTTAAATTGAGAAAATGCTTCCCTAAGATAGGGCTGTAGGCAAACCTGTGGTACATTTTCTCGATTGACCATTGATGTGGTTGGGCCCACCTCTCTTGGGGTAGTACTACCACTGGGTTTATGGTCTCACATGCTGTAAGAAAGCAAAGTGAGCAAGCTATGAAGAGGAATCCAGTAAGCAGAACTCCTCCATAGCTCTTATCCACAGGTTTCTTCCCTGTTTGACTTCCTGCCCGGACTTCCCTCAGTGATACAATAAGCTGAAATAAACCCTTCCCTTCCCAAGTGGCTTTAGGTCATGGTGGGTTATCACAGCAAACTAGAAACCCTAAGTAAGATACATGGATCTTTAATCTGCTGTGCACATTTTCACAGTTGTGGTCCCCACTTCCCAAGTGACTGCTAGCTTGTGTCATGTCAACACAAATCTAGCCAGCACACCATGTGTTGCTGTTGCTTTAAATTCTCTGACGAGGATGAGAAAGCAGAGTTTTCCACCTTTGCTTGAAGAGTTCATTGCAGATACTGGCTTTTTAATTCATGCATCGTCCTTTTCCATATTTAAATGATGTAATAACACATGGGTATACCATGCGATGATAAAGTCAGGGCAATATGGTTTTCAACTTCCTAAGCATTTGTCATTTTAAAAATTGAGGGCCTCCTTATTGATGTGTGTGTGTGTGTGTGTGTGTGTGTGTGTGTGTGTGTTGGTGTGTTTATAAATGGGGATTAAAACCAAGACCTTGTGCACTCTCAGCAATGTCTCAAGTGTGGTGGCTCACAGCCCAAAGTCCGCCATTTTGCTTCCCCATAAACACTATGGAAACTGTACTCATTGCACTATGCACTCAGATGACCAGAACATCACTGTATTCTGACACAGTTAACCCACTTCCATCCACTCTCTTTTCCCCTCCCTGAGTTCTGATTACCACTGTGGCTCTCTCTGTTTCTACAGAGTCAATGATGGTTCCACACATGCCCCAGATCACCACATAGTGCTGTCCTTTCTGTACATGGCTTCTCTTATTCCAGTTGGGTCCGTGTTATGGAGAACGAATAGATTCTACTCCAGGTATTAATTTTAATTCCAGGGTTGATTGTGGCAGTAATGAGAGTGCCTCTTTCCAAGAAGTGTTGCGATGATGGAATACCATTGTCCCCTTCTGGTGATAGTTCTGGGGGCAGACATACCCACTCCCTTTCTGTCTCTTGTTAGAAGACCTTTTATCATATTCAGGATGTCCTACATTCCTTGCTGCAGATAGCAAATTCAGCCCTTGTCTTTTTCTGCTCTCTAAATGGCTTTGCAGTGTTACTGAAGGCTGTGCTGTGTTTTCCTGTCCTTTTGTTCTGTTTTCATAGATATCACTTATTACCTACCTTTTAGCTAAGTGGTTAAGAAGGGCCTGTGCCCTTTAAAGCTAATCATTGAGTTCTCTTTAAGGAGTACAACAGACAGAAAGCATTTTCTTTGCCCCGGAGTTGTTTACAAGCTCACTTCCTAAACCACAAAGCAACAAGCCAAGAACCACTCTCTTTTTTATAGAACTTTATAGTTTTATAAAGCCATTTCAGGAGCATGGTCTCTTAAGTGCAAAATGATGGAAGGCTTTTAAAATAAGAGCCAAGTCCAGTTTGGAAAGACTGGGGATGCATTAGTGAGGAAGGTTCCTGAGGCGATGCTTTTCAAAGTGTGTGTGTGTGTGTGTGTGTGTGTGTGTGTGTGTGTTTGTGTATGTGTGTGTGTTGTGTGTATATACATACACATATATATGTATTTTATTGGTACTCAATTTTCCATAAAAGTTAATGTGTTCTTAGTGACTTTCTATCTATCCAAAAGAGTCCTGTAATAAATACTGTTTTAAAGGAACACAGATATTTCAGAGTTCACATCTATGTCACCCGCAGTTTTTTTACAGCTCCCTGGTGGTAATTTATGTATCCCTTCCTTACTAGTTTTTAGTTATATCCTTTCTACTTTCCCAAATGATAAAAGACCCGTTTGTGTTCATTCTTTCATATATTCTCTCTCTCTCTCTCTCTCTCTCTCTCTCTCTCTCTCTCTCTCTCTCTCTCTCTCTCTCTCGTCTTAATTTATTTCCTCACTAAACTTAAACCACCACAGTCGTTGCTCTGAGACATCACTAGAAATAATTTTGAAGCAATATCAAATATTTATATTGTTCACCCCTCCCCCAGATATTGGAAGCATAACTAAAATAGTTAAGACTAGTCGACTGGGTGCGTTCACAAAAGCTAGAATACCAACACTGGAAAAAAATAGAGGCAGAGGATCAGGAGCTTCAGCTTAAGGCCTTCTTAGACTACATGGGTCAATATTTCTGGGCTAACCTGGGCTATACAAGATCCTCAAAAAGATAAAAAAACATGAAAGATAAAAACAGTTGCTGATAATTACTTATTCAGCCCATACTGTTTGAGGGGCTACAGTAAAGAGATTGAAGCCCTCTCAGTAGTCATCAATCAGCCTTCTGACAGAGATCACAGCATGTTGTTGTTGTTCATGGTTACTCACTTTGAGCTTCAGGTAAGAAACAAAGCTTCAAGAGACATCGTTTGACCAAAGTCACAGAGCCAGAACTTTAGTCTTTTATTTCCAAACTCAGTCCATTATATCATAGCCTATATACATTTAAGTGCTATAACATATCACATATGTAATTATCTATAAAAGAATTCAGAATACCTAGTAGCAATGTTTAATGTTTTATTGTGTCTATAGAATTTGATAGGAGTGTGAAAATATATAACTACCCATTATTGTCTCACAAAGAAAAAATAGGAAACATAGAGCTACATAATTTCATACCAAAAGTCTAAGACTGAAACACACTGTCATTTTCTTCCTTAATAACATAGATTTAATAACAGGTCACTCTGATTTGATTCATTGGGAAACTAAAATACAGAGAAGTTAAGTAACCCTCTTGAGTTTATGTAGTAAGATGGGAGCTGAGACTTGAACCAGATATTCAGAGGACTGTTGGACTGTGTCCTATTGAGGACATGTCCTCAGTGTCTAGGGAAACAGACAGTATCAGTCACTATCTAGTCCTTTGACTCCTATGCTGGTCTGCCACCCCAATGATAGATGGACTAGCTTAGCTCCTAGAATCAAACACAGTGATTTTTTGTTTCTTATTCATTTAATAAAAGTTACTAATTAAAGTGTTAGTGAACTTAGTAAATTCTAGAAGAATTTCATACAAGGACACAAGGTTATTTTAGAGTTCTCATTTTCATTTTATAGGAAATAGAAAATTAGATTTTTTCTCATAATATATCCTGATTATGATTTCCCCTCCCTCTGTTCCTACCAGTTCTTTCTCACCCCATCTTTCTTCCCATCAACACCCACTCCCTTTCTGTCTCTCATTAGAAAACAAAGTGGCTTCTAAGGGCTTATAATGATATGATATGATATGATATGATATGATGTGATATGATAAAACAAAGACTAACACACTGGAATTGGCCAGAACTAAGAGAAGAAGGAGGGAGAGGAGGAAGGGGGAGGAGAAGGAGGAGAAAGAAGAAAGAAGAAGAAAGAAAGAAGAAGGAAGAAGTGAAAAGAAGAAGAAGAAGAAGAAGAAGAAGAAGAAGAGGAGGAGGAGGAGGAGGAAGAGGAAGAGGAGGAAGAGGAGGAGGAGGAGGAGGAGGAGGAGGAAGAAGAAGAAGAAGAAGAAGAAGAAGAAGAAGAAGAAGAAGAAGAAGAAGAAGAAGAAGAAGAAGAAGAAGAAGAAGAAGAAGAAGAAGAAGGAGCCCAAGAGAAAGCACAAGAAACACTCACTGGCACAATCGGGAATCCAATAAAAACACTAAACTGGAAACCATGATATATATGCAAAGGACGTAATGCAGACCTGTGCAGGCCCTGTGCCTGCTGCCTCTGTTCTGTGAGTTCGTGTGTGCACTGATCATGTTCAGTCAGTTCTTATTTTCTTGGTATTCTCCACATCTTCCCTTCTCACTCTTAGACTCTTTCTGCCTCCTCTTCCAAAGGGTTCCATGATTCCTGAGGTAAGGGATTTGATGGAGACATCCCCTTGAGGATTGAATGTTCCAAGGTCTCTTGATCTCTGAAAAAATGTCTGGCTTGGGTCTCTGTATTTGTGCCATCTGTCACAGGGGAAGCTTCTCTGATGATGGCTGAACAAGAAGGTGAATGACGAGAACAGCAGAATGTCATTAGGAGTCATTGTCTGGCTAAGTTTTCATTTTGTTTGTATTAGAGCAATGGTGTTTGGTTTTACTCTAGAGCCCTGGGTCATCTTGTCTCAGATTCTTGGTCACCCAGGCAGTGTTGGGTACAGTTCCATCTCCTTGAATAAGCCGTGAGTCATATCAAATATTGGCTCATCACTCCAACCAGCTTCGTGCCATCTTTTCCTTAGCGTATCTTGCAGGCAGGAAAACATTGTAGATCCAAGAGTTTGTGGCTGACTTAGTGTTTTACATGTCCCTTTTGGTAGCTTGCAGAGTATGTGTGAAGGCTCGATGTAGGCACCAGCATGACCTCTTTATGTTCAGTGAGTTGAGTAGGTGCTGTTTTCAGCACTGGGGCCTGGCTAATTTGTAAATCCACAGACCACATGAAGCTCAAGAAGGATGACCAAAGAGTGGATGCTGCAGTCTTTCTTAGAATGGGGAACAAAAATATTCATAGGAGGAAATACAGAGACAAAATTTGGAGCAGAGACTGAAGGAAAGATTATCCAGAGACTGTCCCACCTGGGGATCCAGCCCATATACATACAGCCACCAAACCCAGACAATATTGCTGATGCCAAGAATTGCATGCTGACAGAAGCCTGGTATAGCTGTCTCCTGAGAGACTCTGCCAGAGCATGGCAAATACAGAGGTGAATGCTCACAGCCAACAATTGCAATGAGAACAGGGTCCACACTGGATGAGTTAGAGGAAGGATTAAAGGAGCTGAAGGGGTTTGCAACCCCATAAGAACAACAACAATACCAACCAACCAGAGCTCCCAGGGACTAAACCACCATCCAAAGAGTACACATGGACAGACCCATGGCTCCAGCTGCATATGTAGCAGAGGATGGCCTTCTTGAGCACCAATGGGAGGAGAAACCCTTGGTGCTGCCAAGGCTGGACCCCACAGTGTAGGGGAATGTCAAAGCAGGGAGGTGGGAAGGGGAGAAAACACTCTCATAGAATCAGGGGGAGGGGGATAGATTGGATGGGGGTTTATGGATGGGAAAATGGGAAAGGGGTAACATTTGAAATGTAAATAAAAAATATCCAATGAAAAAGGAAAAGAAAAGAAATGATCAAATAAAGGAGCAACCTATTATCTTGTACACAGCCTGGCTTGTGTGGGGATTCCCAGTGGACCCTTTGGCCAACAATTCAATTACATACAACCCAATCCTAGCACTGGAAGCTTAATTTGATGACAAGGTAGCCATTAGGAATGCTTTTCTCCTTCATTATTTGATTATTTCATTCAGATCACCTCCATATATGTATATATTTTAGGAAGCTTCTACTGTATTGAGTTCCCATTTGATCCCCCAATAGCTCTTAATTTTAGCTGTCTCTCCCCATATTTCCTCTCTCCTCTCCCCTCCACCTCCCCATGTGAGCCTCGAGTTCCAGTCCTCCTCTATGCACCCATTCTATTTCCCTGTCCTAGAGAGATCTACCTGCCCTGCTCCAGCCCCATGCCTTACATCTAGCCCCTGAGGCTCTACAAATTGTAGCTCAATTATCATTAACTTAACTCAATTATCACTAACCACATGTAAGCATGTACATATCATATTTATCTTTCTGGATCTGGGACCTATCACTCAGGATGACTTCTTCTAGTGCCATTCACTTGCCTATGGAGTTCGTGGTTTTATTTCTTTAATGGCTAAGTATGTGCATGTGTGCTACATTTCGTTTACCCATTCTTCTGCTGGGGGACTTGTAGGTTGTTTCCAATTTCTGGTGTTCTGGAGTGGAATACCAATGACCGTGGATGGCAAGTGTCTCTGTGGTAGGAGGAAGCATTCTTTTGGTATATGCCCTAGCTCAGTATACCTGGATCTCAACTTGAGGTAAATTGGCTCCCATCCTCCTGAGGGATGACCACAGTGGTTTCCATGGTGATATTGCACTCGCAGAAGCAGTGGCCAAGTGTTCTGTTCACCCCGTATCCTTGCCAGCCTAAGCTATCACTCGTTTTATCAATCTTAGCCATTCTGAATGTGTAAAATGAAATTGCAAAGAAGTTCCCATTTGCATTCCCTTAACGTCAAAAGACGCTGAACATTTCTGTTTCTCAGCCATGTAAATTTTCTCATTTGATCTGCAATCAAATTGTAATCTGTTTCCTTGTTTAGATCTGTAACCCATTTTTAAACTGGATTAATTTGCTCTCCTAATATCTAGTTTTTTTTTAGTTCTTTACGTATTTTAGATAGGAGCGCTCTATACAATGGGCAGTTGTTAAAAAAGAACAATCCTTTTCTATTTTGTGGTCTGTCACTTTGTCTGAATGATGGTGTCCTTGGCCATGCAAACCCTTTTCAGTTTTAAGAGATCTCATTTACTGAAAGCATGTCCTGTGCTAATGGTATTCTGTTAGAAGGCCTTCTCCTGTTTCACTGAGCTCAAGGCTCTTCCCCACTTTGTCTTCCATCAGGTTCAGTGATCTGGTTTTATGTTGAGGTCTTTGATACATTTGGAGTTGAGTTTTCTGCAGGGTGATTAGTATGTGTCTGTTTGGAATTTTCAACATGCAGATATCCAGGACCATTTGTTGATCATGCTGTGGCATATTTTCTTCTAGGGCATATTTCTGGATGCTTTATCAAATACCAGGTGTCCACAGGTTTATGGGCTTATATTTACATATTTGATTCCATTCCATTAATCATTAGTTGGCCTTTTATGCCCATGCCATGCCATTTTTATTACTGTAGTTCCTTAGTAAAACCTGAAATTGGAGCTAATATCCAGAAGTTCTTTTCTTCGGGATTTGTTTAGCTATCCTATGTTTTTTTGTGCGTTTCCATATAAGGCTGAAAATTGTTCTCGTGAGCTCTGTGTATAATTGCATTGGAATTTTGATGGGAATTGCGTTGAAGCTGTAGATTGCTTTTGGTAGAACAGTCATTTTTCTGTTAATTCTACCAATTGATGAGTATGGGAGGTCTCCCCAGCTTCCCATATCTTCAGGCTCGTTCTTCATTGTTTTAACACACATGTCATGCACTTGGTTCAAGTTATCCTAAGATTAGATTTTCCCTGATTTCTGTTGTACTAGTGTGGTGTGAGATCTCTTCAATATTTACATATAGGCACTCAGTGCTGTGAAGTTGCTTCTTAGAATACTCTTGTGTCCCACAAGTTTGATTATGCTGCGTTTCAATTTTTGTGCAATTCTAGGAAGTCTTAATTTCTTTTTTTTTTCCCTTATTTTGTCTTAACCCATTTTTTTTTAAATTCAGTAGTGAGTTATTTTTATGAGTCACAGAATGGGAGTTAGTAAAGAAGAGATCAAAGCTCAAAATATTGAGTCTTTCATCGAAGTGCTTAATGATATTAACAGTGATCTGGCTTCCTACCGCACAAGTGGCAGCCTTTGGAAGTGTGTGTCCATCGACAGAAGAAAATAGCTTCCTAAGATACACAGGAAGAAGTAGCAAAGAGAAGGAGAAGGCAGCAAAGAATTAATAACTGTTCAAACAAGAAAGAGTCTCTGCTGTTTGGCTCGTGTCACCATTGTTTCTGTAGGAGAAAGAGGTGTGGGTGAGGAAGCTTATTGTAGGTTTTCTCAAATGTGATGTTGCAGTACCAAGCCAAGAACAAGCTAACTGTTTCAGAGAGAATAGCACAACTCTAAGATAATCACTGATCACTGATGGGTGAGTAAAGGTGATTCTAACGGCTATGTCCTATCTGGCATTCTCTTTATTATTCATTTCATAAGGTGAGACACCATCTACATCTAATAATCAGTTCTATTCTACATAATAGCTCCAGTACATGGTGCATGGGTTTTGTTGTTGTTGTTTTGTTTTTTCATTTGTTTGTTGTTATGTTTTAGTTTGGTTTCATCTTTTTCCCCCCTTAAACAGATTCTCACATTGCCCAGGCTGGCCTTGAACTCTGTACGATCCGTATGTACTTAAGGTTGGCCATCAACTCCTATCTCTACTCGGTGTTTGGTTACAGGTGTGCACTATTACTCAGCTTTGCAATTTTAACTCACTTTTATTGTGGATGGCACAAAGAAGCTAGACGAGAATCAGAAGAGGATGAAAAAGTATCTCTGAACTTAAGCTTTGTTACTGAAGTGCAGTCATCTTGTCAATGTTTTATTATGGATCATCGAATCACATTGACAGCTCTGCTCGGCGTGGAGATGAGAGCTCGAAAACATATCCCATGAAGAGGAGAGTGTAGACCACACGGGTAGCAGTAAGCATGCTAAGAAAAGCTGCTACCACACTGAAGCATGCCTCATGCCAGCAAATTGTTGTTGTTGTTGTTGTTGTCATTGTTATTATTATTATTAGTAGTAGTAGTATTGGTAGTAGTTGCCTTGCCAATATAATTGGGTAGCCTCTTTATCTGAAGTTCAAATTCTTCCAAACTCCAAATTCAACTCCAAGTTTCCTCTCTAGTCTTTCATTTCCTATTTCCCAGGTCTCTTCTACCTCTTGGCTGGAGTCTAGATTTCTCTTTTCCCTCACCATACAGATTGCATGAAGTTCAGTCGTTTATATGTATTTAAAGAAAACTAAGATTGACTTATGCCTGGGATTCCTGAGTTGCCCACACGTGGGTGGACATTCGCTGGTAGTGAGGAGACTCTAGGGATGGAGGTGACTAGGACGCTATCGTGGTGTAAGGCACAGTGTTTATCTCTCCCTGTCTCTTCTCTTTCAGCCCTGTTGCTCCATTGTCTTCTGCCTTTGTCCTTTTCTACAGAGATGCGGACTTTACACCACTGTCCAGTTGTCTCCATTTATTTAACCATGCTAGAGGTGCACAGGGGGCTTCCTGACCATCTCCCCCGTTCACTCGTTTGCAAACAGGGTGCAGAGGCTACATGTCTGTCATCAGCAGAGCTCCCTCTCAAACACAGGCTGCTGAGCTTCAGCACCTGCAGTAATCCCAGATGGTCATGGGACGGGTTCTCACCAAGGAATATCCTGTGTCAGCTCGTGAGTTGGGACCATCATTAAACTTACCTAGGACACAAGGCCAAGTTTTAATTTATCTCTTATGTCGGTGGTCTTAACGATAATTACAATAAACACATGCTACTTCTTCGGCAGAAAATTAAACTGTGTTTATAGTCTAACATTGAAATCTCTTAACATCCCATGGCTTAGAAACTATATCTGACCCTCAGGGTTTGTTCCTGAGAAAGAGAGTGTTTTAACTATTTCCATTTTGGGTCACTTGTTTTGGAAGTGTTTTCATGTATTTAAACAAAATGGATATGTTGATGTGTATTTTTAGCGCCTTTCACAACGTACTTGTACACAGGATAAACGCGAAGCCGTGTCTGCCATCTCCCTTAGTTGTTGGACCTTGTAGCGAGTGGAGCGAATTACACAACAATGGGCTGAGAAGCAAATCCAACGTAGCATGTAACTTGGCCCCTGCTGCTGTAGCATGGAGCTTCTCTGCTCTGTGACGTCCATTCACTCTTCTTTTCTCTCTATCTTCTCATCTTCCCCTCACTCTGTTTTCCTCCTTCTTCCTGCCCTACTCCATCTCCCCTGTTTGTCTTCACCTCTTCTCTTTCCCACTTCTCCTCCTTCTTCCTCCTCCCTTCCCCCCCTCATTCCTCTCCCTCTCTTTCTCCCCATCTGTATCTGTGCGCTTAGAGTAAGGTTCAAATATTAAACATGTGAGAAGTGTTCATAGACCTACACAGTCAGATTAGGATGTGGGAAGCCGTCATGTTTTGTCCTACCAAATTAACCAAATCATCACCAACCAATAAGAACTGTACAGTATGGACAAGGAAAGGAATAGATTGCAACTGAATTTTGACCAGTTTTTCAAACAGTGCTTGTATCACTTTATATTTTCCGACAAAATGCATAAAACTTAACGCATTTTTTTTCTAGCTGGTCTCATACATTTTATTTATGTGGTCTGTAAAGTTTTCATATTTTGATACATCTACGCAAATCTTTTGAGTGTTATGATTCATCAGTTCTCTTTGAACGGGTTGATCATAGAACGCTTGCTTTATGCCATTATCATGACTAAATCTTAGCTTCTAAAAATAGGAAAATATCTTCGCTATTGTTTAGACTGTTTAAATAGCTGGTAGTCCTGAGATTCTGAGTTTGGATCCTGGGCACATGGTGATGCTGAGCGTAGAATTATATGCCTGTAGTTCCAGTGTTGACGAGAGGCAGGCTGATCCCAAGAGCTCTGTGGTTTAGCTAAGCTGACAAGCTCTAGTTTCGCTGAGAAACCTTGTCTGAAGAGGTGAGAAACAACAGAGGAAGACATTCATTGCCACCTCGTAGCCTCAACACATGCATGCATATGTAGCACTTGAATACACACATATACATACATACACACACACACATGCACAATAGTAGCATACCATATTTTTGGTTGAAAGGATATTTTGATTTAAAGATTATTCTTCTGTGATAATTTTCTTTGTCTAATAAGGCATAAGTGTTACTCCTCATTAGTCTTTATAGAAGTGAGTAAAAACACTCATATTCTGAAATTAATTTTTCACACAGGAAGGTTGTATATCAATATACTCTTGGGTTAGAGAGTTGTAAATCATGTGTTCTTCGAGGATCGTGTGACATGTATATACTCACATATATCCTATCTTTGGCTTCCTGTTAGGTGATTGTTTTAATTGAGTTGATAATTTTGAATCTTTGTTGATAGTTTTTAGTTCTTTACCCATCTATAGATCTACAGTCCCTTCCTCATCCATGAAAAAATAAACTGAAGCAAAGATTGCAGAATGTCAAGCTGTGTGTAGGGTCCACGTGACTATGCTGTCACATTCTGTGAATGATGTTGTAGATGGCCAGATATTGGTAGGAACTATTTATTTCATTAAGGCATATCAAAACTTATTAAAGGAAATTTAATTTCATGATCACAACACGTCTTCCATAGATTGTAGAAAACAGCACAAGAATGAATCAAAGTGCTCTGGAGTGAACCCCACAGAAACACTAGGATTCTGTACATTTAGATTTCATTTTCAGGACATTGAAGTTTTACTATTGGGATGGGTGGGAGAACACAGCAGGAAACACTGTTCCTGAATTAGACCTTAAAGATCATGACCCAGAGCTGAAGAGACAACTCAGTGGGAAATAGCACTTCCTGTGAAAGCAATATTACCTGAGTTCAAACTGCCCATAGCACAAAAGTCAGACATGCTTACTTGCCTGTGACCCTAGCACCAGGGCACAGAGACATGTGCATCCTGAGAGCTTGGCATCCAGTCAGAAATGGTAAGCCTCAAGTTCAGTGAGAGGTACGCTCTCGAAAATTTAGGTAGAATGGAGTCGAGAAGGACACTTGATGTCTGGCTTTCATGTGCAAGTGTCACATACACACTAAGAAAACAAAAAGAATCGAATCATGACTCTCCCCCTTACCCTATATTCATGTTTTACTGTAACCTTCTCTAAAATATTCCCATTCCTGTAGAAGCATAGACCTAAACTTCACATTTATTCTTTGTCTTCGCATATTCCTTAGGATGCTGTTTTAGTTCTTCTTGAACACTAACCAGAAGTTTAAAACCAAACTTAACAGGACCTCCGGGTAAGGCAGTAGAGCTCCCATGGTGCAGTACGCAAGGCTGCAGCACAGTGCACACAGCGAGGTCTCCTGCTTTCATCTACCACTGAGATCTGACTGGATTAACTCAGTAATTCACAGAGTTCAGCTTAGCCTGTGGAGCAATGAGTAAGGCCTCTCCTCATGCTACCATGCCTTCCTTTACTTTGATGCTTAATCCTTAACTGGCTCAGTGGGAAGGCGACTTACATTTTAAGTCGAAAACTTCACATAGCGAAGCAGCCCTCCCTGTGCCTCCCAGAAGGACCAGTTCAGCTTCTGAGCAGTACATGTAAAAGGACCAGCTCCCAGCTCTGGGTCCACCCTTGTGACTTGGATAATTTAACGTATAAACAGCAAAGTTTCACAAATGCCGTGCATGTGTTTATCTGAATTACAGAATATTCTCTCTTGAGATGAGCAGGCCCGCAGTGTAGACGTCTTTGTAGGAACCCACCTCTTGACTTTGACAGTTTGTTCAACCTTCCCAGCCTGTCTCCTGAGCCGTGCATAATAGGCTTGACTTACGGTTGTCAGAAATATTTCTACACTCTGCACTCTGTGGTTCCACAGCATGATTTTAACAAAACCTTATCTAATTATACATATATAATATTAAAAACATAACATTTATGTAAACTGGAACTAAATCTACAGATTACTATATCTTCTGTGCTGTCTTGAAATTGTTCATTAACCACTAGTAAACTAAAATTTATATATATATATATATATATATATATATATATATATATATATATATACATATGTGTGTGTGTGTGTGTGTGTGTGTGTGTGTGTGTGTATATAATTCCCTGGAAGCACATCTACTGCTTGGCTCCAGCTGTCTTGTCTGCAGATCACAGACCAATGTGGATGTGTGCAATAAATGGTTTGCTCTTTTGCTTTGACCTTCACAGAAGTAATGAGCAAGAGGCCGCAGAGATGGCTCAGTGGGTGAGAATGCTTGCTGCTCTACCAGAGGACATAGCACCCCCATGGTAGTGTAAAAGCATCTGTAGCTTCCTTTCCCAGGCATGCACTGCCTTCTTCTGGTTTCCGAGGGCACCAGCCATGAGTGTGAAGAATACAGATATAGAAACAGGAACACTCGTGCACATAAGAATAGAGAGATTCTTAGAAGTAAGTGAACAAAACAGGAGAAAAAGAGCATCAGTTTTACATAAAAGATACAAAAAGGTATGTATATAATATCCTCAAAAAAAAATGGAGACGTCTTCAACCCGAATGTCTCCCTAAAGGCAATCCTTACCACCATGTGTCTGTGTGTTCAAACTATTGTCATTGGAAAGCAATCAATCACCTTTTTCTAAAAAGCAACATTTTCAAACACTAGGGTGTTAGTTAGGAATGTATTCTGCCCCCTTCCGCAACACGAGCGCGCGCGCGCGCGCGCGCGCGCACGCACACACACACACACACACACACACACACACACACACAATTTCTTAAGTGAGTCCTCTGTCCCACGAGGGCTTGGGTGACAGGAGTTCCAAAAGTCAAGTTAGTCAGCATTGTTTGGAATTCATGTCACCAAAGCCCTCATGGGACAAGGGACTCACTTGACTAAGATGTTCTGCTATATAATCCTTTCCATCTCTGTGAAAAATAATGAAGTCTTCTAGCCAGGTGACAAATTTTTCTACAAAGGTCATCTAAAAATTTTATTAATATTATTTAGATCATTTGTTTTTTCAAAATAATACATCTTAAGAAATTGCTGGAAACCATGTAAACAACCCGGTGTAAAACTTGTTTTTGTCCAAAGTTCTAGAAACATATTGTTCATTTTGCTTCCATTTTCCTAGACACTTACTGGACACTATTTCCACAGATTTATAACACCAGTCGTATGGAATGGGCAAGATTAAGTTTGTTTACCTGGATGGGCTGGGATGAAACAGAATAGTTGAAAAGAATTTTATACTCATTCCTGTGCCAAAGTGGAAGACTGTTGGTTCCTACCTATACACAAAGGAGCAGAATTAGATCCCATCCATGTCTACATTGTGACTTGAAAGGAAGCAAGCAACATCAGCTTTCCTAATTTGTATATTGTGACTGATTACATTCTACCTCTCAGTAATTACCTTTATTACTGAGTTTTAGTTCCTTGTGTTTAAAGTTGACTTACGTTGTATTATATCATTGTTTTTAGGGAAGACATTGTCTTCATTTAAAATAGTGTTCAGTTTAGCTACTCCTTGTGTCTGTGTGTGTGTGTGTGTGTGTGTGTGTGTGTGTGTTATGAGTCAGAATCCTTATTTCTAAGAAAATGCAGAGAATTTGCATCGTGATAATATTTGTACTGCCATCTAAATATACCAAGTTACTATAATATCGATGTTGTAGGTACTGGCCTTTTAGATGAGACAGCCTCAGTCTGGATCAAGAGCACCAGCATAGAGTTGAGTATAAGAGCAAGAACAGCACTTAGAGAGCAATGACAGTGGATTCCCGGGAGTTCCCTGGCCAGTCAGCCTAGATAAAAGAGCTCCAAGTTTGCTGCTGGGAGACAGTGTCTCAAAAACCAACATGGAGAGCAATAGAGAAAGATACATGACTTCTTCTAGCCTTCATACATGCTTAGGTAAACATGTGCACATGCGTACACACACACACATGCATACATGTACACACACATGCATACATGTACACACACATGTATGCATGTACACACACACACACACACACACACACATACACACTGCCCCCATATGCTATTATAAAGTAATTTATGGTCTAGATCAATTAGATTATGGCATTTTAATCATAATAAAGTGCCAGTCAGTTTGCTAGTAAAACACATAAGCTTCTGCTTTTCTTTACTAGTGGTTCAACTATAGTTATGCATTTTCCCAAGACAGAATAAGAAGTTCCTCATGGCTAACAGTGTTGGTTGGGATCCCCCAAGGGAAAACCTCCAAGAGTTGTAGTGGTTTGTTCAAGGCACAATCCAGGCAAGTATGGCCATGACTGTGAAGCAGGGAGGTAGGGAAAGGGAGGCAATATTTAATATGTACTTTACAGATGAGATCAGTGGGCAGAAGGAACTTGGTCAAGTTAGAGTCCCGGGTGAGAGGGGTGGCCACTGGTGTGAGCAAGGGGCCTGAGGCATCCCCCAGTGCCTGGGTTTACTATGGATTCAGGTCTGCTTGTGTGGACATACATCTCCGGCACCTCAAGTGATAGAAACATGGGTGCTGCTGAGGTAAGGAGCCTTCAGTCAAAGCCCACAGGTACCTACAAAACAGCATAGAAGGTCGGCCAAACGGTGGGGGAAGTCAAGACCTGTGATCGCCTACCCTCCCTCTCTCTCTCCCTCCCCTCCCTTTCCCCACTCCTCTTTCATTGTTGTTTGTGTCTCATAGTCGTTCATGTACCTGGTTTCGAAAGTAGCAACAGCCAGAGGCTTTGAGTTGCACAGGCATCCATCCCTTGTCATGTCAATAGTAAGTGAAATTTCAAAATATTACTTGTTGCTATGTTGAGACAACTTTATCAAATTATTTTATGCTTTGTGTGCCCTGTCCTGGAAGAGAGAAGAGGAATGTGTCAAACATTCTGGATCCCAGCCTCTGCAATTTCTCTTTGCCATTCGAACAGGGGGACCTAAGGGGACCTCTCTTACTGTCCAATGCTGCTGTTCTCCCTCCCCAGGGTAGGGGAGCCTACAAGAGCTTACGAGGGATCTAAACAGCTGACTAAGGATTTACTTTTGTTTGGGGGAGGATTTGTTTTGATGAGTGTTGTAATTTTGGCACTTTGGAGTACTAACGCTCCTGAGCCTCCCTGGCCACACTTGGGGACTAGAGCAGACCAAAAGTCTTCTGAGGAGGGTCCTCAGAAGTCTGTCTGAAGCTTGGAGAGCTGAAGCCAGGTATAGGAAAGTCCAGGAGAGAAGCTAAGATAGCCCCTCCCCTCCCCTGCGTCTCCTGGCAGAGGATGCCTTGGGTAGGAAAGAACATGAGAAAAACAGCCAGAGTCTAGGAGTACTTAATAAGGGAGCCTTAAACGTCACGATATTGACAGTTTAAGTCAGTATAAGTTAAATGCGTTTTACAAGCCCCGTGAAAAGTCTTTCCGACACGTTTATACTAGAAATTACGCATTGGATCTGAGCGGTGCCTCCGTCTCAGTCAGAGACACTTAGTAAAGCAGACGGCACGCTTGAAATTAGTTTTACTTGTGTATCTTCACCGAGCAGCTCCTGTAAGACCTGTCGGCGAGACAGCTTTCAGTTCGTAGCGGCTTAGCAGTTTCCACATTGATTTGCTGATACGTAGAAGACTGGCCAAGGGTGTTTGCACTTCGTGGCCCGTTCCATAATAAGCAGTAGAGAAAGCATTCTTGGTAGAAGCAATTTAATCTCTTTCTGTGTGAGAAAGAGAGGGGGAGGGAGCAGGAGGGAGAGAGGGAGAGGGTGAGGGAGAGGGAGAGGGAGAGAGAGAGAGAGAATGTGTGTGTGTGTGTGTGTGTGTGTGTGTGTGTGTGTGTGTGTGTGTGTGTGTGTGTGTTATTTCACTGAGAGGTCTGATAAATACCCACCCAGAGACAGAAGGAGTCATTCAAGCTAGGTCAAAGCCTCTTTGCTCGTTGCTTCTCCCTGGGAAGGACTCACTGAAGATACTTAATTGATTCAAGATAACCAAGGTAAGTCAATGCTCCCTATTTGCATTCAGTAATTCCTAACAGGAACTTGCTGGGTTACTCTGTGACTTTTTATTCGGCTGAAATGACAAGCCAGACTCCCGTGTTTGCCTAAGCCCTCCCGTGGTACACAACTGTTTTCTATTTGCTGTTATAACTTAAGATTACCAGCACCTGAGTGAAAAGAGGAGGGGAAAGGTATGGGACTCCAAAGTTGAAGGACTGACAGAGGGATGTGGCAATGGCCAGTCTCCTTGCATGTTTTTATCCCTGATTAACTTTAAAGCTGGGCTCATTGGATTTTAATGCTGTCCGGGGACTTCAAAGGTGAGCTCTCAATAACACCAAATTGTATGCCTGCTGCTTCTCCAAAGTCACACTGTTCTTTAAAGCAGTTTTATTCCTGTTCCAAAACATCAGCTACATCACAAAATGTAGCCTTTTTACTGACAAGTAGATGTCACTACTATCTATGAGCTTTTTCTAAAAAAAAAAAAAAAATCAAGAAGTATGTTTTACTTTGCATTTTGAAATAATAATAAGTTGCACACTCCTAGCTGGAGTCCAGGAACATCCTTTGCTTTTGTGATGTTCTGAGGAGGGCCAGAGAAATGTTAGGTCACAAGGGAACAAATATTTCAACAATCTGACGAAATCTTAAGTAGATTTAAGGGCGGTGGTTGTGGATAGGAGGGGGAGAACAATTGTAATTAGAAAGCGTTATGCACATGTATGCAATTGTCCAGGAATAGATTTAATTAAAGATCAGTTCCTCTTGGCCTCGAGTTAATGTATACACATGAGTATACTATGATAGCTATATACTGACCCTCCCTCTGCTCCTTCACATGCTGAGGTCACAGACAACAGGGAGGAAACTGGAGGTGATTATTGTCGTCCCCAGCACCTGTGCCAAGGCCATTCTGAAAACACTCTCCAAAAGGACAGGTTGACAACAAAATCAGGGTACTTCCCCAATAGCTAGTGTGCAGGGCCACATTAATGGTTACCAACAGTCCCCTTCATTGCTTCTAAGACTGCTTTAAAATCAGAAGATGGCTTTGCCTGTTTAGAGTTTTGTAACGTATTAAAGAACAGTCTCTTCTGTGTATCTTCTATTCTGTTTACACCTCTGATGCCCTGACTAATACTTGGATGGACTCAATCCACAGTTTTTAGCTCAACACTTAACATCGACCTTCAGAAGCTGGGATTATGCATGGAATGAAAGCATGAATACACTTAGGGTGACTGTAATACTTTCGAGATTTATTTGTTCCCTCCCCTAATTCCCAATATAGTTTCGGCCATCTGACTTGAAAGGAATCCTAACATCTGTTTAGTTTTACACCGTCTTTGCCCTTAGCCGACCCAGTGAAATGCCTCTTGCTTTGTATCTGAGCTTGCTTGTAGCAAGAGATTGTTTTCCCACGTCCATGCGTGGGCTCCTCTTTTTCTCCCTCACACTTTAAACTTGGAGTAAGAGCAACAGTATAAAATCAGTGTCGTCTGCCTTTTTTTGTTTAACCCTAAGTGAAACGGTTAATCAGGGCCATTCTTGGCTTCTCTGGGGAAATCACAAAGGCAGTGTTCTGCATTGTCATCTAGTCAGGATGTCCCTTAGGGTTTCTGTTGCTGTGAGGAAACGCCATGACCAAAAGTAGCTTAGAGAGGAAAGGAATTATCTGGTTTATGCTTCTACATTACTGTTCATCATAGAAAAAAGTTGGGTTAGGTACTAACAGGACAGGAACCAGGAGGCCATGGAGGGATGCTGCTTACTGACTTGCTCCCTATGGCTTTCTCAGCCCGCTTTCTTATAGAATCCAGAACAATCTGCCAGGGATGGCAGTGCCCACAATGGGACGAGCCCTCCCCTATCAATCACTAATTAAGAAAATGTCTTGCAGGCTTGCCTACAGCCTGATCTTGTGGAAATAATCTGTCAATTTTGGTTTCCCGTCTTAGATGACGATAGCTTGTGTCAAATTGCTATAAAACTAGCCAGCACAATTAACCCTTTGTCAGCCTGACACGCAAACACTTCACCATTAACCCTAATCTTTCCTTCCTTATACAATCTCCAAGACCGTGCATTAATATCAACATCACAATACAAAACATTTTTAAAGTTAAAAACATTCCACGAGTCCTACAAAGTAGATCACTCATTAGATATTTGCTAAGGATCTTTTTTTTCCCTCAAACCATCTTATCATTCCTGAGGTGGAGATAAATGGAAATATGTGTGTGCTCAGATTAAGAGTTAGAGATAGGTAAGAGTATATAATGCATGTGCCATTAATGTGAGGTTTCCATAAAGCAAACCAGGGTCGATTACCAAATTATAAATTGTGGGATAACGAATATAATCATTTTTGAAAACATCATCAATGGACTTTAGGATGGTCAGAGCAGGTCGCACAGATTGTTCATCAAGAATCTTAAGAGACCTGAGAGAGGAATAAGAAAGTCATCCCAGGTAGCTGACATGGTCTAGGAGAAGTTAGGACAGTGGAACCGCCAATAGATGAAGCAGATCCGGGATGCTAGTAGTCTGCTTTCCACAGACATTTCTTTTAGGAGTTAGGGAAAGGTAAACAAGACATAGTGGGTGAGAACTGAACATAGGTGCCCCACAGATAAAGTTCGTGAATATGAGAAAAGGGATAGGAGTGGAACAAGGTCCCAGATGCCATCTCTATGAAAGCTAAGCCACCACAGTTGCACAAAGGCACAGGACACAGGGAGACTCTCAAAACATGGACACCAGTCGGTTAGAGAACCGGGGGCGGGGGGGTGAAATAGTAAGAATCCCAATCATGTTCTGATAGTGATCGGGACAGCAGAGCACTAACGGACATGAGAAATTTCTAGAAGGACAGTGTGGGCCCATTAAGTGACCACTAGAGTCAACCACAAATGCATGATCTGAGGAGATGCATGTAAAAGGTTAACATTATATGCAGTTAGGTTACAGAAGCTGTCAGCCACACAGCAAACCACAAAAGATAGATGGGCAGGAGAGAGCCCTGCTGTGCCAGATGGATCTGCAGTCCTAGGCAAAGTGTCTGCTTCACCAAGGAAACCTCAAATCCATTCTTGCTGTGGACACCAGTCCTATCTGATCATCTAAAATGAGCTCGCCTCTTTATCGGGTTTCCTGATTATGCTGTCAAGTCTTCACTACAAAGTTATCTACAAAATAACATTCATGTTTGCTCAAACACCTGTGGAAAGCAGATGCAGGAGAGAAGTCTCAGTGATTGAGAATGCTCACTGCTCTTGCAGAGAACTGAAGATTTGATAGCTTGCAATGCCTATAACCTAGCTTGAGATGATCTGATTCCCCTAGGCTTCCCAGGAACCTGAGCTCACATACACATAGCCACACATACAATGACACATACACACGCATGATTAGAACTAACAAAAACAATTTCAAAAATAACCGAGAAATGTCATCTGGTTAAGTAAGACATGATAAACCACTAAGTGCGGGCAATGTTAAAGTGCTTGTAGCTGCTCGTAGGGATTTTTCTAGATGAATCGCGAATAATCTTTGGAATATCAGGAACTGAAACCTGAGGGTTTACAGAGACTGGAGTGAAGCCAGGAGAACTATCCACTGAGAAATCTGTCAGATAGCCAAGCCGGTTCTCAGATTTCAGAGATGCCTGCAAAACCTCTGTGTTAGTGGTGAATTTAGCAAGAATTTGTAAGCAGAAGATGAGTAACAAAGTAGCAGAAAGGCAACTATCTGAGGGAAGAGCCGCAACAAGATAGAGTCCTAGCTCTCCCTCTCTTTGTCCTGAATCCTCACTCACTGCCTTTCCAAGTTGACAGGGAATGTTGTTGCTGGAGGCTCCCCTGATCGACTCTTGACTTGGCAATATTGCAACCAGATAACCAAATGGGATTTTTACTGAAGACAGGGTAGTAGTTTTATCTTAAAAAAAGATTTCTTTATTTGTATTAATTATAAATGTTATTGATATTTTCATCAAATAAAAGAATATGCTGCTTCCTACTTTCTCGTTCCTCCTTGTAAGCCAGCGGTTCTCAGTGTGATGATTGGCTGAACAGTCCTTCCTCGGTCTGCATGTCAGGTATTTATGTTATGATTCATAACAGTAGCAAAGTTGCAGTTATAAAGTAACAACAAAAATGATTTCGGGGTGGGCGGTCACCACCACATGAAGAACTGCATTAGGAAGGTTGAGGACCACTGTTCTTAGCCTTCATTCCAAGTCCTCTCAGTTCCTCCCCACGCCTTCTCAAATTGACATATTTGTCTTGTCTGATTATTATCATACATGTATATATGTCAGTACATAAATATAACCTGTTGTGCCTATTACCTGTAGCCAGGGTTTCAAGGATGACATTTTTTGGCTCTTCTCTTTAAAAAATTATTTATTTTTGATATTATAGTATAATTACGTTATTTCCTCCTTCACTTTCCTCCTTCCAAAAAACATACATACACCTCTCCTTGATGTCTTTCAAACCCATGGCCTATTTTTTCATTAATTGTTGTTTATGCATACATGAAAATGTAATACGTATATATTCCCACATGTAAGAATAAAGTAGCAATTAGAACAGCTGTTTTAAAATAAGCAGCTAAAATATTCAGGTTCACGCAGAGCCATGTGGCTCTGGAAGCCTGCTGGAAACTACCACACCGGAGCTCCAATCTCTAAACATGCTGTAAGTGTGGGCTGATGATAAATCCTTTCCCCATCAATCCTTGTCCTTGGGAAGCAGAGTCCAGAACAGGACTTCATTATAGTTGGAATTGAGATTGGGGATTCCTATGGTGTGTAACTTGTACAGGATTCGCCACAAACTTTCAGAGAATTGTTTCACATATTCCAAAGCCAGTTCTGTTCATTGGTCTTTATGTGTGTGCATGTGTTTGTTCCTGCGTGCTTGCGTGTGTGTGTGTGTGTGTGTGTGTGTGTGTGTGTGTGTGTGTGTGTGTGTTTAATCTAGCAAACATGGTGATTGCAAATCCAGGAGAAAGCACCTTTTGGGGGTTTGTTTGTTTGTTTGTTTGTTTCAGATTGATTTAGACCTAGGCTACTCATTTTCATTTGAACAAATATAAACTTATTTTAAAAGGAACACTGCTTTTATCAGCTTACCTAGAATTTAAGGTAGCAGACACACATAGAAATTTTTATTTTTCGTTTGTAGTTTTTAAAGGGCAATTTTGAGAGCATAATTGCTTTTCACTTTTCTGCTTCAGCTTTGGATTTGGAAGCAGAGTTTTCTAGGTGGAGCCCAGGGTGGTTTTCCTTAATAGCACTGTTTTGCAATGGCCAGGGTCCTTCCCACTGTGGGGAAACTGCATATGGCAGTAGAGAGATAGTACCACTTTTTAGTTAGAAAGTGAAGCTCTGAAACGCTGGAGTCCTTGGCTGTTCGATTTACCCGGATAAAGTCCGAGCAAATGAAATTCGATCACCATGAAATAACCCTGGGATGAAGAACACAGTGTCCATTGAGTGCGGACGAGGGAGCCTGCAGTTGGAAAGGTCGGCCACTGTTTTCCCCTGTAGTCCGAAGGAGCATTGAGACCAGTGGCTTAGGATTTGCCATCCCTGCATTTGGGGTTCCTTAAGCAAAATGTCTATTTGTGGACACTCTGTTTTTAAGGTTCTAGGCTTATTTGATCTCTGTGCTAAATTAGTTTAACCTACTTAACCCTTTGCATTTCAGGCTCAATGTTAATTTTCAAAGGGCACTGTTAATGCTGCATAAATCTTAGAAAGCACATCAAGAAACGTCGTTTGGTATGCTTGGAAATTTGTATCTGTTCCAACAGCCAGGTGTCAGGCTTGTTTTTAGCTTGTGTGATAGTGTGTTCCTTCTAAGAACAGATAACAACTCTACAGTCTTAACGAAGTCCCATTTGTCACTGCTGGTTCAACTGTGGCTAAACAAAGGTGACCTTACATTTCTATGTGGTTTACAGAGCACATCTCTAACCCAGCCAAAACTGTCAGAACTCCCCTTTCGTACGATGAAGTTAAGATAATGTCTTCAGAGTAGAAAGTAAAATCCGGGAAGCAGAGAGACCGAATGTAATGGACCTTCTAAGGGTTTCGAATTAATGCCAATATCACGCTTATCATTCAGTCTTTCATATCTTTATATTGTTGAGATTTTCATATATTCATGCTTACATGTCTGCTTAGTGATATACATTGATGCCCCCCACAGGATCAATATGCACAGTTCTTGGCTCAGTTCAGTTAATTTCTGAGCATTTCCTTCCACTTTTTAGGAATTGGATATTTCAACTTATTTCTTAGATTTCAGAAGGTGAAGGATAGCAACGCAGGATAGAAATGCATCATGACATTTACATTGAAGATCAAGGTTATCGACATTAGTCTTATTAGCTATTTAACTTTTAGTACTCTATGCCAACCCTATTCACCACCAAATACTTTCATGTGATTTCCTGAGGACTTGATTTTTTTTTTATTCTGTCTTAGGATAATGAGCAACTGTAGTTTTGCCTTTTAATACTTATTCTTACGAGAGTCAAGGTTGAAGCAGTTTCCAGAAGGTTCTCAAATATCCAAGGAAACCAAATGTAGTACAAAGCAACGTTTTTTATAGAGATTGTGTCACTCCTAGTCCTGGTCAGTCATTCTTTCTGTTTGGCACACAGCCCACCCTCATGGTCAGAAAAGGACAGATTATTACAGATGCCTCCTTCTCATACTGCCACTTTGAGGTGGGGTCCTATCTTTACCTGTTATCTTGATATT
Organism: Rattus norvegicus; assembly: GCF_021556685.1. Classification (NCBI taxonomy): domain Eukaryota; kingdom Metazoa; phylum Chordata; class Mammalia; order Rodentia; family Muridae; genus Rattus; species Rattus norvegicus. Next base: position 39,885,203 of record NC_141542.1, on the reverse strand, counting down.
ATCTGAGATTAAGTACCCAGAGTATTGAGTGTGTCCTGTGTGTATGTGTGTGTGTGTGTGTGTGTGTGTGTGTGTGTGTGTGTGTGTGTACGCACGCGCTCATGTATGTATGTGCTCCTGTGTGCAGGTATATGTGAGGCCACAGGCCAGTAACCATGTGTCGTTCCTCAGGAACCACTAATTTGTCTTTTCGAGGCAAGGTTTCTCACTGAAACCTGGATCTTGGGCTGGGGATTTAGCTCAGTGGTAGAGCGCTTACCTAGGAAGCGCAAGGCCCTGGGTTCGGTCCCCAGCTCCGAAAAAAAAGAACCAAAAAAAAAAAAAAAAGTAGAGATAGGGTTCTAATTTAGGGAGGGGGGAGGGGGATGTTTGCCCGGAAACCGGGAAAGGGAATAACACTCGAAATGTATATAAGAAATACTCAAGTTAATAAAAATAAAAAAAATAAAAAAAAAAAAACCTGGATCTTGAAATCAGGCTGAACTCGCTGGCTTTGGAGCTCCAGGTATCTTCCTGTCTCTGCTTCCCCAGAAGTAGGGGTACAAACTGCGGTCACCAAACCAGGTGTGCATTGGACAGTCAACCTCGACTCTTCATTTTTGCACAACCTGATATTTTCACAACATGACTGGGTCGCTTCTCCAGCCCATCTGGAGATGTTAGCCCTTCATGAGTTTTATGACAGACACTCACTCTGTCTGCAGGTGATCTAAATTCACCATGTTAACTCACAGTACACTTGATGCCTTTCCCTTCTTTCAAGCTTTAAATTACCTACCCACTTGCTAAGAAAATAGCCTAACAATGAATTCTCATTCTTCGAGAATAAAATTGGCAAATGAGTATTAGAAATTAAGTCAACAAACTGGTTCTGACATTAATAGTTATTTCAAATCCATATGATGTAGCAAACGAAACATGTCGGCTAATAATGTTTTAGGAGTGGTTAGCCACCTTTCACAGTCAAATTTGCTTCTTCTGCCTCCGTCTACCATCCCGTATGTGATATGCCTCCATGGCTGGAATGGATACAGTTCATACCTAAAAGGGTTGCTTGCATAGTGTGCCTAAGTTGGGTGTAGGGCAAAGTTTGAGTAGAGCAATGGAGACAGTCGGCACTTGAGCTGGGTGGCATTTGTGTGGGACTTACTGTCTTGCTTACTGGACGTTTGATACTCACCATGTTATAATTCCAGCCTGCTAAACTGGAAGTATTCTGTCTGCCAGTGACGTCTGCAATGTACTTACTGATAAAACAGGAATAGCATTGTGTTCATGGGTTAGCAGAGTAAAGGTGTTCCGTGCACTTCTTACCTCTTAATTGTATAAACACAAGAGAAAGTCAGTGTTTTTGGTTTTGTTTTTGGTTTTTTTTTTTTTTTGTCTTTTTGGGTTTTTTTTGTTTTGTTTTGTTTTTTTGTTTTTGTTTTTGAATCTGAATTTACTCTCTCTGAAAACTCAGGAGTTAAAAAAAATACTATAATATCCAATTTTATAGTTTGGAAAAGATTGGCCCTGCTAATCCTGTCTTCTTACAGCCTTTACTTAATCAATTCATGCTAAAAAGAAATCAATCTTCCATTAAAAGTATTTAGGGAAATAATTGTGAGAAAAAGTCATGTCGGTTTTTTAATGTGTGTTTGTGGTACTTCTACTTTTATTTAGCCATGTTGATAGTCGTAGTAGACCAAACCTTCTCTACTTCATTTCTTGTCCCCCTTTATGGGGAAGGGTTCATCCAAACCTGTGCACTTTGTCGCTCCCAGAGTAGCGGTGTGAAAGCCATCTCATGAGAGAGAAAAATTAGAATTGGACCTTCAGAGATATGTATTGCCAGAAGAACTGTTAACCTTTATCTACTCCCACTTTTTTTTCATAGGTTCCAAAGTGTTCTGAGCTGGAGGGGAAGCTCTGAAAAACCCTAGAATTTGCACGTCATAGGATTTTCCTCTTGTTTGTGTTTTAACCATAGGGATGTTTTAAAAATATTTATCCTTATAAAAGCTCTAAACAATGCCCAACAAATTTGTTCTACTGATATCCCCCTCCGATAGAAAAAGTAATGGACTTGGTGTGCCAGGAAGCATGGGGAGGGGGCGGTTTTCTTCATGAGAGATTCTGAGCTGACCCATGAGCTTAAGCAATAAATGGAAGTTCACACCCCATCAAACTCCAAAAGCTTGATTACTTTTCTCCCTGCCAAACGTCCGTGTTCACACCATGTTCTCATAAGACCCGTTCTCTAGCCACTGGCATATCCGAAGACTGGCGGCGGCGCACTGAGAGACTTTGCTTGTTTCAGTTCTTCACAGGTGCACTTGAGCTCTACGGTAAATCACGCTGCTGGGGTCACTCCTCCGTGGAAGGGCAGACCACAGAGGGATGCCTCAACTAGGACTGGACATGAGTTCAGAACCATTTCAGCAGGAGTCTCTAGGTTCCTCGGGGTCTAGAGGATACTTCTTAAGAAGCACAGAGCGTATGGGAAGACATATCTTTGTCATTGCTCTTGCTTTGTGTGGAAGGAATGGCTACCTGCTCTGAAAGAGATGAACACAGAGCAGGCCCTTTAAAATAGGGGAGGTATGGGACCCCAAGACAGAGGTTAAATGCTGCAATCGGACGGTCTCTTACAGTGACAGTGACTTGGGGTGTGTGTGTGTGTGTGTGTGTGTGTGTGTGTGTGTGTGTGTGTGAGAGAGAGAGAGAGAGAGAGACAGAGAGACAGAGAGAGAGACAGAGATGAGATAGGTTTCATAGGATTTCATTTGTTTAGTCTGGACTGGGCTCAAACTTACAGTCTTCCTTCCTCAACCCCCTAGTGCTGCTGATTGCAGGCATTTACCACTGAACATAGCTTCCTAGATCACTTGAACAGAATGCGTTCTTATTATCTGCCTATTGATCAAACCCTTGTGATTTGATCTTCCTGAAGTCTCGTTTACATGTATTTAGGTGCTTATACTACTGTATTCATGCAGTTTGCTGGAAAATCATAACCAACGCCTATGCAAAAATGTGTACCATTGAATCCCTTCCGGGAAAGAGCCACAAATGGCTCTATCCAGGTATTTTGTCTTTAGGAGATAGTCCCACCTATTTTACTCTGTTTTTCTAGCATTAAACGATATTATATGAACAGTATTCCCTCTTCTTTCAGTAACTACCTTCCCAAGTGTTTACCCCTTTCCTTCCACACAGACTTCCTAACATTCTGTCAGCATCTCTGCTTTTGACTGGGAAAATAAACCCTTACAGATTCTGCTAATGGTTTGAGTTACTTTGACACTAGACCCTAGAATTTTCAATCCATAGGATTTTCCTGTTTTAATCGTAAGAATGTATTAGAATGCCTGGTTTTATAAAAACTCCAAACAACACCTAACAAGTTTGTTCTAGTGGTACCTTATAGATTCTGCTAGAGACTCCAATTGCAGCTACCCCTAGGGACTAAACCACTCATCTCTTGGCTTCCCTTCAGGATGGACTGGAACTTGTAAGGTGAAATTAACTCTTTCCTCCCCTAGTTAATTTTGGTCGTGGTCATTTTCACAGCTGTAGAAATCTAAACTAGGACAGTCATACACTACTAAAAAGTAGATCAATGAGTTAATCACTTTTCCTTCTGTGGGTTAGGAAACTGAGGCACAGAGAAGCTAAGCTAGTGTCCTACCACATAGTGAGCAATATAGGAGCTGATTCCAAAGTTTCCCAAGCTACTACTAAGAATTGTCAGACAATGTTGAATTTGGATAGAAATAAAATATCCTATATGTAGTAATTCAGTGAGCATAAATGTTCTTTTACTATGCAGTAAACAACACAGCTTCACTTATTTCTGTATTTCAATCTGCAATATTGTTTCATATAGCCAGGGTAGTAGATAGGAAGGAGATGGCATATATTTCTACTTAGAAGTAGAAATGTAGCTGCGTCTCAGGTATCTGCTTGGCCCGAAGGAGAACAACAAAGACATTAGACTAATGGGATATTTTATTTTTAAATCATCTTTGCAGCAGTACTTTTGAACATTAGGAGTTAACACACAATTTAGGCAGGCCCACACTAATAGTGCTTGCAAGCCACCTTTAATCCAGGCAAGCTGAAAAACAAGTCTATTTAAGCACTGAGTGCTTGACTTTATCCTAGGGCCCCAGAGACAGCACATTTGTTAAACAAACCGAGAGCTTTAAAAGGTGAAAATCATGGCCCATTCTTTAGACATTTCTGTGGTGAGGTCCTTACAAGACTACAGACTGGGTAACTTAAGCCACTGAGTCTGAGGTAGAGCAGATGTTGGCAGATTGTTATCTCTAGAGACCTGAAAATTGTGGCCTTCTCCTTCCCCTTCCCTTGTACACCTTCCACTTCCCTCTCTTTTCCCCCTCCTTTCCTTCTCTCTCTGATACATTCTAATCTAATCTTCTAATTATGCTATATTGGATTATGCCTAGCCTAAAGGACATTTTATTTTTCCAAATACAGTCACACTGGAAGATACTTATGGCTAAGTCCTCGGTTTTGTCATTCTAGGGAGACACAGTTCACACCCTAACACTAGAACCAGAAAGATTTGGAGGCTGCAAAATCAGTCAGTTTGCATGGGATGTTGAGCATTTGAATCTTCTCTCTGCCTTGGCTTTGGCCAAAACACAATGTCTTTAAATACCATTAGGCAGTGTCATCTAGTGTAATATTCAGATAGCTTAGCAGGCTTTAAAGGCTATCTTGAACTCTGTTGCTTACAATTCATCATCTCGGCAAGGGGCAGGACAAAGGAAGGTACTTCACTGAAAAGGTAAGTGTGAATGGTTAAAGATGTAACAGTCAAAGCATTGGCCCATCACCGCAACACCTGTTCTTTGGGAGAGAAGAACCATTAGCTGCAGGCAAGTTGAAACCAGTTTTTGGCAAAGGTGCGTCTCATTCTTAAGTTGCATCTCCATAGAATTTGAAATACAGGACAGAAAGCCAAGGAAAACGTGTATTTTTATCCCTCATGATTATCAGAATAGAGGAAAGAATTTAAGTGTATCGCTACAAAATTTTTGAAATATTCTTTGAAGGAAAATATTGTCTCTATCTTGTAGTATTCCCTGTATCTTGTAAGAGTATTTGAAAAAATTTTATTTGGATCTATTTTACTACTGTATGGATTTCGTGATAGATCTCTGTGGGAGATGAGTCGGTAAAAGATAGTAGACTCTGTAGCTTGTTGAAAGTATCCAGAGAATCCCTGGGCAGATGGGAACGCTGCAAAAGTCGGAGAAAGGCAATTTTCCAAAATGAGCCTCAGAAGTATGAAGTTTTTACAAGTTGCGTGTATGTGCTATAGGACAGGATGCAGCTTTAAATAAACCTTGGCGTGACTCAAAAGGAATATTTTTGTTTATTTGTTTAAATACTAAAGAATACTGTGGCACTTTTAGAGAAGACCATCTAAGTAGTCCCCGGCTACTTGGGAAGCATCTGCCATCGACAAACAGCTGTTGACTGTTCCATATCTGGCTCTCAGGTCTCCCTGTTGCCCTCACCCTGTCTACCCAGTTCTCTGTCCCTATCCTCTTCCTTCACCCCCTTCTCCCTTCCTTCCTTTCTTCTTCTACCTCTCTCCCCTCTCTTTCCTCCCTCTTTTGTCGTCTCTGCTTCTCCTCCTCTTTCCTCTTCACTCTTCTCTCTTTTGTCTCAACTGTCTTATATAGATTATCACATTTAGTATTTAAAATTATTATAGGAGTGTCTAGGCTATGGCTCACTTGATAAAACAGCCTTGCCTCCCAAGCATGAAGACCTGATTTGATAGCTACCACCAATGTAATGGTGGAACATAATTAAGGGATTAATGGTAGTTCGTTCATGTTTGATGCCCCAGCTCTGGGGAATAAGGAACGGATATAGCATCTTGCAGGCTTGAGGCCAACCAGTCTAGCCAAATGTAGCTCTCTGGATTCATTGAGAAACTGTCTCAGAATCTAAGATAGAGAGCAATAGAAGAAGACACTCAGTGATCTCCGGCTTCTCTTGCACATGTGTACAAGCGAATGAAAGGGCAAACCTACTCCATTTTGAGACTGGATTTGCCTAAGAACTTGACCTACAGCTGAACCGAAGCTGCACCTAAATACCAGGAAGGACCCCATGGCCTGTCCTTGGCCCATACCCCAGAGTCAGTCCCTAGCTACTTCCTAGCAACAGTAAATCAAGGATTAGTCTGATTGTTTCAGATGTACTGATTGTTCATGGTCTTGCTTCAGAACACCCAATTGTTGTTGGCCTACAAGTCATACGATTAGAGGCTTGCCAGGCTGGATACCCCCTCACTTGCTCCCATTTCCTATAAAACCTGTGCCAATGAGAGTTCAGGGTTTCTTCACCAAACTGTCCTGCTATGTCAGGGCTGGCCGTGAGCAGTGCAAGCTCAAGCTTGAATAAAAAGATCCCAATGAATGTGATTATATTGGAGTTGGATCCTGCTTGGTATTTTGGAGCCCATGAACAAGGCACAACATACACACATATACATGGATGCATACATACATCTATACATACACACAGTACAATTATTATAGGAACTACTATTATTCCCTCTTTTAAGTCAACATTCAGTTAGCTTGAAATAATCAGTTTTGTTATGACATTGTTACACTGTGAATTATTGAACTTCTTTCATGGTCAAGCCCCACCCCTCTGTTATCCCTGTCTCCTGCTTTCTCCATTCTCCCCCACCAAATGGTGTCCTTCTACAGCTATGTCTTATACATGTATATATGACATGAAAATATATGCTTCTATAAAATGGTTTTAAAATTAAGTCCCCACGTGCAATAAAACATACCCTGTCTTTCTAGAAGTCTGACTTATATTCTGCCCCTCTATTTTATATGAGCGAGGCAAGACATAAGAGAACTTGTGAGAGTCTGGAGACATAGCTCAGAGGTTAAGAATATTGTCTCTTCTTCCACAGGACTTACGCTTACCTACATAACTGTGTGTAACTCCAGTTCCAAGGGATATGATGCCTTATTCTGACCTCTGCAGACGACAGACAGGGAGGTAGTCGATATAATACAGAGAGTCATACTACATGTAAACTAATAATAAAAATAGCCTGTGGGCTGCCTGTAGGCTCCACTAGTAAGTGTGGTGACACTTGGTGACTATTGCTGGGACAGTGTACTGGGTCACATTATGTTGAATAGGAAGTACACACAGTTGTGTATGGACCGTGCCAATATTGAGAAGGTGAAAATGCTGAGGTGTGACAATCAGAACTGAGAGTAATGGCGTGTGACCATGCCCTGTCCCATGAGAAAGAGGTCTGATGAATCACTCATCGGCTTTCTGTTCTGATTTCACACATCGCTTACCACCATGCTAAACTCTGGTCTTTCAGGAAATAACTCCCTGAAATTAGTTATAGTTGACCCTTATACATGCAACTAACTTTCCCTGGAATATAGAGGTAACATCCCCTGACTCCCATTCAGTAGACACACCGTTTACATAGGGAGACCTCCCCTACACGCCAACCTGCTGTCCAAGACTTTCAGATTTTACAGTTGGGAGGTACACCTGCTGTTCTCTGAGTGCCCAAGAATACCCTTACTGGTCTTTAGTCATCTATATTAGAAGCATCTGTTTCACTGGGCACTGAAACACATGGAAGGAAAATATCTGAACTTCTCACCTCGTGACTGATCCAGATGATCTACTCATGAACTGATACTGAACAAGCCTCACACTTCACTGCCTTCTCCGGCCACCTCATCCCTCCGTATTATAATTTCAGTCTCCCCTGGTGGTTACAGCAACTCTAAACTCCATCAGCTAGTAGACCCATCTGCATGGATCACTATGGTCCCAAATTGCTTAATCAATTATGCCTGTTCTTTTTCTCATGTTTCCCTGTTCGTGGATGGAATTCACTAATCCTTTTTGCACTGGCCACTTCTCTGAGGAGGATCTCTCAGATCTGACTTTTCTTTAACCTCTCTAACTAATACTACTCGGCCTGGTAATGAGTTCCCTATCTCTTAAAATGAAAGAACTCTGCTATCACACAAGTGAAACAGTGGATCTCTTCTAGTACAAGGTGGCTCTCATAAGTTTGGGGATTACCTGAGGAGCTGTCCATATGGGCATCAGGCTCCTAGCGCCACACCTCAATGACCTCTACACACACCTCCCAGGATCATGAGCCCTCCAATGTGATCCATGCTCCCTGTTACCATGACTCTGTCTTTCTTACCGAAATTCTAATAGTCAAGATGATCTTGCTGTTCTACATTTTATTTATTTTGTCTTTTGAGGTAATTACATAATTCCTCCTTATCTTTCCTCCCTCCTAACTCCTTTCTGTCTTTAAAATTATTTTTTCATTAACCCCTCTTTCTCTGTCTCTCTGTCTCTCTGTCTCTGTCTCCCTGTCTCTCTGTCTCTCTCTCTTTCTCTGTCTCTCACACACACAGAGAGACACACAGATACACACACACGCACGCTACTTCTTGTTACCACACATATTATTCTGATTTCTGCACTCTTGCACTTGCCCACCTACTCCAGTATGTAGAGAGCTCCCCTGAGCCTGCTTACCTGTCTTGACTTTCTTCTAGAACAATCAATAGCATGGAGACTGTCACAGGCTCCAGCCTGCTTACTCTTTCTATTTTGATTTTGCTGTTGTTGCTTGTTTTGTTGTTTTAGAAGGGATCTCACAAAATGTAGGTCTGGCCTCGAGCTTATTGTGTAGCCAAGGATAAACTCTGATTCTCTCACCTCCACGTCCGGGATGCTGGGGTGAAGGCACATGCTGCCATGCCTGAACTATTCTTTTTTTCTTTGTTTTGTTACTTTTGGAATTGTAATTTAACTACAATGTTCCTTCATTTCCATCCTTCCAAACCCTTCCGAATACCCCTCCTCATAGTTCCTCCCTGAGTGATTAAATTTAGCAACATAGACTTGAATATTTATATCTTGTTATAGTTTATTATTCTTTCTGTCTGCATTTCTCCAACCCTAGCCCTTTGCTTATGGCTATATCATTCATATGTAAGGTATGTTTTACCTTGCCCTTACCTCGCCCTGTTACTGTTAGATTGTCACACCAGAGTCCTTGTGGATGCTTAACAGTATGTGACGAAGGGATTAGTAAGTGAATACATGTTTCTATTGCAATATCTCCAGATCTGCAAAGAGCTCCTATGCAAATATGGAGTCTTTCCTAAAGTCTCTGAATGTCTGCTTTTCACCAGCATGAGTAAAATGTTACTTCCAGCAGTATGGATTATACTAGTTTTCCATGAGTTAATGATTTGTATGAAAATGCACTACTCGCCAATCCTTATAATAGTAAAATTCTTTTATTAAATAGTAAAGTTCTTAAGGTAGCATTTTCAAATAAAGTCTTCATGTCATAATTTGATAGTTTGTCAAGTTGATTGTACCCCTTCGTAAAGTGAATAGTTCTTCATCATATTACAAAAGTGACAAATAGTGATATTCTCAACTAATATTTCCCAATGGTTTTTATATTTATATTATACTTACAGAAAAATGTAATATGTGGATGATTTAATTACAGATAATTGTGATACACTTGTGACTATACAGATTGTGATTTTACATTCTTCACAGGTGCATTTGTAAACACACGTGTGAATATGAGCATAAAAGTATCTGTGGCAAAACCATTTTCTATTTGCTAATCACGTTAGACCAGACTTTACACTCTCCTAAGGAATGATGGAATGATCACAATACCGAAATTTCAAAAACTAGGTTTCTAATCATACATTTGCTGTCAACTCAAGAGATTTGAACAAGCTGACTTCTAGAATGTACGCCCTGTTAGGGCAAACGTTCATGGCCAAATGGCCAGCATGTACAAGAGATTGGGCCTAAAGTAAGTCTGAATAATGTTGTTGCATGGGTGACCTTTCTGTGTATTTATAGCCCACACACACATAAGGCTATGTTCCCTCCAATCTTACATTCTAAATCAATATGAAGTCCTTGTGGGTCTGAACAAAGCAAATTCAGAACTGGGACTATTTATTAAGCTTCCACCAGGCCTTTCTACACCCTAGTCCAAGAGCACTCCTTTCAGGGATACTTGTTAATATAAATAGATAATATAAATAGATCAATGGGCGGGTGTCAGTTCTTTGGCCAGCTCCCACCTGAAGAAATAAACAAAGTTTGCAAATTATAAAAGGTACTGTTCAAGTTTACAGGACTGGCTGAATTATAAAAGTTCAAATAACTTCTCACCTCTATTTTCTTCTTACTCCAGCATCTATCTCATGCACAATCTAAAAGCTATTGAGTTTAAAAACTGCCCTAGAACTACTCTTTGAGTATATCCTGCTTCTAGAAATATTAATATCTCAGTTTAAGGAGAAACAAATTAGAATTGGAATATGTGTTAGAAATTTGCTCTTGTCTTCTAGGAAACCCAAGTTGAACTCCTAATATCTATGTCCTTAAAATAGTCTGCAAATCCAGTTCTAGGGTAATCTAACATCTTCCTCTGACGTCTGTGGGCACTGCACTTAGGTGAGACACATGCATAAAATATTTGGCAATGGAAGCGCACTCAATAAAGGTTATTTGTTTCTAACATTTTTCTTTGCAGCCATCAAGCACATATGTAACAAATGTTAAATATTTAAACCTATTTTAAATAGTTTAAATCCATGTTTAGGAGACTTTAAAAAAATCAGGTTTGGGCATTTAACAACTCAGTAACCTGGATAAACACATAGCCATAAAGTCCTGAGATATGTAGCAACAGAGTCTTGCCAGTGCTAAACCAGACAAGGTCAGGTACTGAGGAAGGACACTGTCAGAAGAAGGCTGAAGGCTGACCACCTCTGTCTTTTAAGTATCTCTTATTGTTCTGGGGGCCAGAGGCTGATGCGTTCTGGCAATTTAACTCTCTCTTGGTATTCTGGGGCCAAAAGCTAATGACTTTTTGCAACTTCACCAACAAAGAAGAAGGAAGGGAGGGAGGGAGGTGGGAGGGAGGTAGGGAGGGAGGGAGGAAACGAAGAGGGGAGACATTTAGGCATACATTTGGTGGATGGAGCAGAGCCACAACAGATACACTTTATTTATTCTCTCTATTTTTTATACTTTCATAGAAAAAAAGCTCTTGATAAAATTACCCCCTAGATAAAATGTTACACAAAAGAGGGGTTACAGAAGGCTGTCAAAAGTTCAAAGCAGGTTTCATGCTATAAGCTCATTCAAAGTTCAAAGCAACAGCCTCACATGGCCTGGCTTTATCGTGGTGCATACCCATGGCTTCATCTTTGTATCTGACCTACAATGAATGCTTTTCCTTGACACGAATCTCTCCTAAGCCTATTTCTCTTCTTAGTGTGGTTTATGAACACTCATTGTGTAGCCTTTACTTACTGTTCTAGGAGGTGGGGGCACATTCTAGTTCTGATTCTAACATTAGCGCATCTTTCTGGCGAAACAATTAAGACCATCCCCTTAAGTCTTCTTCCTAAAACTATTTGAATCAATCACATCAGGAACACTATGGAGTCATTAATTCATCCAAACAGCATTAACTCATGAAAGTTTATCTTCATGTTGATCTGCAGGAAATCTGCCCAGTAGGGTGGGCTGGTGCCCAGGAATCTTTAGGCAATGTAATAATGGCAAGGAACACATATGAGCAGCGAGAAGCAATCCCGGGATGAAGTCTCTGGGGCTGTGCCTCTCCACTGTTTCCTGTAGCCATGGAAACAGTGGGCAGGAACTGGCTTGTCACAGCCTTTCTTAGATGGCTTCTGTCAGAGTCTCATCATCATCAGAAAACCTGGAGAGAGCCCCAGGGACCTGTGAGCCACTGTAAGAAAAAACATCTTTGTGCCAGCCAATACCAGTGTGCTCCGCCTCTCTGCCTCCATTACCACAACCTACCCTACTGTACAGAACTCTTCCTCCTTGGCTTTCCAATGAAGCCATTGCTGCTCCACCCATCACCCTCTGTATTCTTCCTCTGCTCCCGTGTTCAATTCGTAGCACCTGCTGCCAACAATAACATCATTGTTGTTTTCCCTTGTGTACATAAAGGGTAACGTAATCTTCATGCTAGCAGAATATCTGTTTTTAATATGTCTCTGGCACCTAGAATTGAGGATGATCATAAGAAGTTCTTCATCAGCAGTCACAGGATGGAAGGATGGATGAAAGCAGGAATGGAAACCATGCTAACTCAAGACTTCTCACTACCGATCCTCTGAACAGTTTCTCCCTCAGCTCCCAACAGAGCCTCACCATTTACAGTCTACCCTCTACCCTCAGGCACTGGATCCATTCTGAACTGATGCTCCACCCGCGCCCTATCGCCTCACAAGCCCTTGGCAAACAATCGCCATAACTCCCTTGGTCTTGATACTTGAGAGTACAGAGCAAACATCGCTCATGTGAAGTGCTTGGGTACAGAAATGTTTCGTGGTTTTTATACTTTTTTATTTTTATATGCATTGTGCTGTTTACATATTCAGATTAAGATCTTACGGACAGGACTCAAGTCTGAACATAATGTTTGTATATATCTCATACACATTTTACCCACGGCCTGGACATTTTAATGTAATGCTCTAAAGAAGTTTTTCACTGTTCAACCATGTGTACTGTATATATTGATCACATTTACCTCATACTTCTCCCCTTATCTCATTCCCTCTCCTCTCCACCTTCACGATTTTATTGTTTTTATACCCCACTGATTCTTCTTGGTACTGATCCATTGCTCCCGGTGTGGGCTATGTTCTGGAGTGTGGTTAGCATTACCAGGGGCCACTGCCTCAATAAAAGCAAAACCAATTTTCCCTACACCAGATGCCCTTTGAGTCCACCTATATTTTGATTACAGCCTATTACAGGAGGAATGTTTTGCTTACAACATCATGTCATCGCCCAAAAAGTTTAGGACTTTTGAGGTAGTTTTGCTCTTTGAATTTTTGAATTAGAACATTCAGCTTGTATATCTATGGCTTTCTCCTATCTCTGAATTAGGGTCAGCCCAGTATGTACACATACCGAATGAAAGATGTTCTAACAGCACACTGATTTTTCTAAATGATGTATACCCAGGAAGCAAGCTTACTATATAAATGAATAAATACCAAAAGCATTTCCAGGGGCATGAATGAAGTTCCTGCCCTCTATAGGTATACAGATTCCTTAAAAACAAAGTCACACAGGAAAGACGAGAGACCTAAAAAAGGAAGAAAAAAAAAAGAAAGAAAGGAAAAAAATGCCTGGGTCCCTGGTGGAAAATTGGGACATCCTTATGAGTGTTGTGAGCACCGTAATGGCCACATTAATTCTTAAAGGGCAATTTAGAAATCACAGTGACTCACTAGCATTTCAGTCTCTAGGAATTTATTCTGCAAAAAAAAAAAATCCCTATCATAACTGGAATGTCTGTAACCGGAGACTTGGTTTACTTAGGAATCAGCATTGCTGTCTAGTGGAAGAATGGCCACTTTTGTATGCCATTTTAAATGGAATGAGAAAATTGTTTACTAGACTGAATAATGCCCCAATGTTGAGTTTGCTAGAACTCTTCCGGTTCTATTTTCTCACTGTCCATCCGTGCATACAGTATATATAGGGACGGTACTGAACAGCCCTCACACGTCACCTGCGGTCCTGAATATTGATTTAGCTGCAAGTAGGTAACCATTTTGTGGCAGGTATGTCTGAGCAAAGATTAACTAAGTGGGACAAGGAGATAAACACTGTTTCCAATGCTTGCTACTTCTGTAGTCCTTGAACAGTTTATAACATCCATGCATTGGCTTTAGCAAAAATAGCAATAAGAAGGTGAATGGTAAAAATGTAATAAGGCCATCGAAACGCCTAGAAGAATACGTAGAGCATGACATCTTTGATTACAAAACTTGAAAAAAAGAGATGCAGTGATCAAATGAGAGGGTAAGATGTCACCTTTGATACGACATATTTAGAAGTGTACTTGGGAAAGATAATGGGGAATGAAAATTTTATGTATGCATATTTTATATAAGGAAAGCATTTATATATTTCAAATGTGTTTTAAAGCAGACAGCACAAAAAAAGGTAAACTAGAAATGCATATGGAGCGTGTCTGTGGAAAAATGTTTAGTAGTTTATCTTACTGCTTGGCTTTGATCATATATATATGTATATATATGATATATACGTACACATAATTAAGTCAGTATTTTAGATGTTTAGAGTTCATAAGCAACTGAAATGAGCCCAAACTTATTTTTATTTTCTTATGTACCAAATGATAGGCACATACCTATAATTCCTGCAGGTGGTGGCTGAGGCAGAAAGGTCAGGAGCTCAAAGCTGGCCTTGGCCACATAGAAAGGACTAAACCACCCTGAACTACATAGAAAGACTCTTAGTAAAACAATGAAATTAAAATAACGAGCTACTGTACTGTGCAGAAGGACACCCACTCACCCCGAATGCCAAGCAGGTTATATGGCGGACTCAGAAAGGTGGAGAGAGTCATGCTTCCCGAGAACGGGTAATTTATACCTGTCCTACCTAACTAGGCGACCCGTGCGCTATCCCCGACTAGAGAGCATAAATTCAGGTGTTGTAAAAGCCATCAGAGAAACTGAAGAACTAGTGCTCCTTCATATGAAGGTTGGTGACACGTGGGCTTTTCATGTTGAGGAGTCTCCTACATTTTGTAGGAGGTGGCCCGTTCCTTCAGGTCTGCTCAGTTGGACTGTCTCAGATTAGGAACCTGTTAAATTGCTCAGTATTATTCTCCGTGTAACAATCCAGTGCCCGATTCATTCTTTTTGGTGAAGTTGCCATAGGGGTGCTACAGTAGTTCGCTTCTGTCCCTGCCGTACCTACCACTAACCTCTGAACAAAAGCACTCTTGGGGGAGACAGTTTATCATATTCTCTTCAGCGGCAGCTGCTCTCACCAAACATTTCATGCTCCTGAGAAGTGACTACGGCTTTCGCAGAGCCAATGGCCATTCAGGAGGGGAAAAAAACGGCTAAACAAAACTTGGTTCTTGTTTCCCTTCTCTCCCATCAGAGTCGGGCCACAAGAAGTTGAAAAGCACCATCCAGAGGAGTACGGAAACAGGCATGGCAGCTGAAATGCGGAAGATGGTGAGACAGCCGAGCCGGGAGTCCACGGATGGCAGCATCAACAGTTATAGCTCGGAAGGAAAGTAAGTGACGTCTTGCTGCGTGTGTCCTTAAAGTGTGGGCGGTTTAGGACTTCTTCTTCTGAGTCACTTTTTCCTGTAACCAGAAGTTTCCCCACCTGTTCAAATCTGTCAAAGGAATAAAACGAGGTCCTTCACTGAACAGATAGTATAGCAATGCCACATTTAATTAATTTTTTCACATAGGAAACATACGGCCTGGCTCTGCCCCCAGAAGCACCTGAATGAAAATTTAGAATCGAAAAGCTGATTTCTGATCTCCCAGTTTCTCTCCTAACCATTCTGAGCTAAATGATGTTGTAAGCCTGATGCATTTTTACACATAGACCACTTACATTTTCCTGTTCTTAAAATACCACCAACTCATTTCTATCTTATCATGGGGGGAAAACAGACTCTACCTCATTTTTCTAATTAAAGATTTTTAGTTCTATAATTGATTAGTTCTGAAAGTATAAAGACATTCTTTTTTTATTTGTGAGAACGTTGACTAATTTGTGCAGTTACTTAACAAGATCTGCATTTGGGGGTTAAAACTGGATTCTTTCAGAGGAAATGCTTCTTCCAAGTATTACCTTTGCTTAGTGGGTTACAAGCGATGAAACACTTGCATGTTTTTCATAATTGCCGAGCCATCTTAAATCTGAATAAATTAGGGTTTACAAAATAGCCTCCTAGGTAAAGGTTATGCCTAATGATGCTGTGAACCCACATAAAGGTGAAAGGAGAGAACTGGTTTCTGAAGGTTGATCTCTGACCTCTATACAGAGCCCTGGCAGGTGCAAGACTTCGAATGCACACACACACGCGCGCACGCACGCACACACACACACACACACACACACACACACACACACCTTACATCATACACACACACACACTAGTAATAATAAATACAAATTTTCAAAATTGAAGACATTAAATATATTCTCCATAAGAAGTCGTGCTGTCCTAGAATATTTATTAAATATACTAGCAGCTGTTTAAAATGCTCATGAGTAAACAATGTAAAGTGAATGAGATTGAATTATAAATATCTAGGAAAGCTGACACATTATGAACTGTAACAGAGTCTTCCTGAAGGGAGTCTCCGGCCTTAAAATGACAGTATAAACTGCCGGAAGCCTGCTCTAGTCAGGAAATGTGTGAGACCAAGGACAAAAGGCTGAGGGTCTCAGGCCTTGTGGGAAAACTTAACTCTCTAACTGTACTGGACGCTAGAAGCTGATAGCTTCTGAAAAACTGAATCACTTTCTTGTTTATTCTGTGGTTAAAAACCAGCTAGTTTTGGAGATTAACACCTCAAGGTTTAACAGCAGGGGATTAAGTTGTTCTTCCCACCTGCGGGTCAATCACAGGAGTGCAAGGCTGAGAGTTCATTAATTCCTCCTCAGCTAGAGGAAGTTAAGCTTGTAGAAAGAAGCACTCCTTTTGAAGGAGACTTGAATTTTTGTTTCTGAGAGAAAAGAGAAACTACTTTCTATTGCCATGCTTAAATCTTATCTCTCTTCGGGATACATGGTCAACATGGTATCCCAAGCAACATTTTTTTTTCAGAAGTTCAGAAGTTTAAAACTTAAATTCAAATCATAAATTGAACAAGAAGTTGCAACAGAGATGTTTACGTGTGCTTCCATTAAAGACCGGTTGTCTAATTTAACATTCTTTTTCTGCCGATAGCTCCATGGGTTCATTAAGAGTTTAAAACAACAATTCTTATGTTATGAATTAGCATGGTTTTGTCAAGAGGCAAATCACCTGCCTTGAGTTTCTCTAGTATTAAACTTTTGTATAGATAAATCCAGTCAATATTTTATCCTTTATCCTTGTACTTAAAATAAATTGTCCTATCCCCGTTTATGACTTTCAGTTATCAGATAATTATTTTACAACCAGCCTAGAAGAAATGTTTTCCCTGATCATAAATGTGATCCAAACCTGCTTTCTATCCTAGTGCAATTAGCCCATGACACATGAACGTTTACAGAGCCCTCTTTCCAGCACTTTCTATAGAGGGCTCAAAACTACTAGTATAAACTTGGGGATCTCTATAAAATGATTATTAGAAATTAAGAAGTAATTTATTTGTCTACCTAGCTTTACTACAAGAGAATACAACTTCATTGATCTGTAGAAACTCTACCCAATATGGTGGGCTAATTCCCAGGGATCATCAGACTATTTAATAATAACAGGAAAGACATAATAACAAGAATCAATTATGCGATAAGAGTCTCTGAAGACCTTGCAAGTCAGTGCACCCATCACAGACCATGCAATAGATAGGCCATATTCAGAAAACCGTGTTACTTTTCTGTCTCTCCTAGATGGATTCTGATAATAAAACCCCCTCCTGTCAATCAATTGAAGTGTTGAGCTTCACATGCTTGCCTCATAGGTAACATGAATAAACAGTAAAAGCAACCGCCAACTGGGGTATACGTCCACTGATCAGAACTACTTAAAAAGAAACTAGCAAGAAGTCTAAT